>NW_020954552.1:3826463-3847787 GCF_900497805.2 Vombatus ursinus
AGCCATTCCTCAATTGATGGGCATCCCCTCAATTTCCAATTCTTTGCCACCACAAAAAAAAGAGCTGCTATAAATTTTTTTTGTACATGTGGGTCTTTTCCCCATTTTTATGATCTCTTTGGGATACAAGTTTCTGTTTTTTAATCCACTCTGCTATCCAATTCAGTTTTATGGGTGAGTTCATCCTATTTACATTCACAGTTATGATTACTGGCTGTGTATTTCCCTACATTATATTTCCCCCTATTTATCTTTCTCTCTCCTTCCTTTTACCTTGTCCCTCCTCAAAAATCTGTTTTGCTTTTGACCCCTGCCTACACCAATCTGCCCTCCCTTCTATCACTTCCCCCCTTTCTCTCATCTCACTCCCCTTCTACTTCACTGTAGAACAAGATAGATTTCTATACTCAACTGAGTATGCATATTATCCCCTCTTCAAGCTAACACCAATGAGAGTAAGGTTCAAACATTAGCCACCATCCTTCCCCACTTTCCCTCCACTGTAAAAGCTCTTCCTTTTGCACTTCTTTTCTGTAAGATAATTTACTCCACCCTACCTCTCCCTTTGCCATTCTCCTAGTGCATCCCTCCTTCTCCCCCTCATTTTATTTTTTAAGTCATCCCATCTTATACTCTTTCTAACTATCTAATAATGATAAAGTTCTTAAGAATTAAAAGGATAGTCTTTCCACGTAGGAATGTAAACAGTTTAACCTTATTAATTCCCTTATGATTTCCCTTTCCTGTTGACTTTTTTTATGCTTCTCTTGAGCCTTGTGTTTGAAAATCAAATTTTCTACTCAGCTCTGATCTTTTCATCAGGAATGCTTGAAAATCCTCTATTTCATTGAATATCCATTTTTCCCCCAGAAGGATTATACTCAGTTTTGCTGGGTAAGTGAATCTTGGTTGTAATCCTAGCTGCTTTGCTCTCTGAAATATCACATTCTGATCCTTTAATGTAGAAGCTGCTAAATCTTGTGTTATCCTGATTGCAGCTCCATGACATTTAAATTGTTTCTTTATGGCTGCTTGCAATACTTTCTCCTTGAGCTGAGAGCTCTGGAATTTGGCTATAATATTCTTGGAAATTGTCATTTTGGGATCTCTTTCAGGTGATCCAGATTCTTTCATTTCTATTTTGCCCTTTGGTTCTAGAATATCAGGGTAGTTTTCTTTCACAATTTCTTGAAAGTGATGTCTAGGCTCTTTTTTTAATCATGGTTTTCATGTGGTCCAATAATTCTTAAATTATCTCTGTTGGATCTATTTTCTAAGTCAGTTCTTTTTCCAATGATTTATTTCCCATTTTCTTCCATTTTTCCTCCTTTTGACTTTGTTTTATTGTTTCTTGATGGCCTATAGAGTCCTTAGCTTTTACTTTCCCAATTCTAATTTTTCAGGAATTATTTTCTTCAACCTTTTCCATTTGGCCAATTCTGTTTTTCAAAATTTTATTTTCATCAGTATAATTTTTGTGCCTTTTAAAACTAAGCTGTTGACTCTCTTTTTGTGATTTTCTTGCATCACTCACATTTCTTTTTCCAATTTTTCCTCTACCTCTCTTACTTGATTCTAAAAATCCTTTTTCAGCTCTTCCAGAAATTGTGCTGGGCTTTCGACCAATTGCCATTTTTCCTTGAAGGTGTGCTATTTGATTCATTATCTTCTTTTGGGTTTGTGTCTTGACCTTCTCTGTTACCATAATAACTTTCTATTGTCAGGTTCTTCTTTTGCTCTTGCTCATTTTTCCAACCTATTTCTTTACCTGTAACTTTATGTTAAAGATGTGCTTTGTTCCTGGGGTGAAGAGGTTATTGTCCCAAGCTTTAGGCCTTTGTTGTTGCTGTTTTCAGAGCTAGATTTGGGGGTCTGTAGGTTTTTGGTTCTTCCAAGGTGATATGATCTAAGGAAAAGTGTGGTCACTGCTTTCCCAGTCTGTGAACAATCACAAGCACTCTTCTCCTCCCTGGAGCAGTGACCAGGGCCCTTGCACCTCTGAAACCACAAGTGCTAATAAGCCTCTTCTTAGCTCTGGGATTGTGACCTAGAACAGAGTATGGACAATGCAACAGAGTCTTGTACCCAGTGCTGGCAAAGGAATCTCCGTAATCTCCTTCTGACCAGTTGTCTGACCCCTTACTGCCTGTTGGTTGAGAGCTCCAGAAGCCATTGCTACTGCCATTGATGAAGTGCCTCCAATGATGAATGGGCCTAGGCTCAAAAACTGTTTCACACAGACCTTTTGTTGCCTCTGCCACTCCAGAATTCAATCTGAGGCCTTATTTTACAGTCAGTTAGAGGGGAATTTGGGAGACCTGAGGTGATTCCCTTCCTTTACTCCATAATCATTGCTCTGAATCTCATGACCTCACATTTTTAAAGACTATGTCATCAAAGTTCAAGTTCCTACCAAGCTGGAAAGTTTGGGAGTATGGGCCCTTCTGATGGACTATATGCTCATTTTCTGAGAAATTATCATAAATTTGAAGAAATAATACATTTTTCAACCATGCCACTATTCAAAGACCATCTATTAAATTGTAGGGGGTTATTATATGTCTTAATGGTACCATATACCCATATTGAAGAAATTACAGATCCTTGTAACAATCTAAAGTAAAAAGGTTATTATCATTACCATGATGATGACGACAATGATGATGTTTTAGACTTATTTAAAGATAAACTATCCCTCCATAGACGCACAGAGAAAAGATGGTACTGTCGAAGAGCTAGATTTCAAGAACAGTAATGATTCTGATCAGCTGAATCCAACCCACATGATTTCAGCTCAACAAATATTTATTAAGCAAATCACTACACTAGACCCTGGTGATTAAAAGTAAAAGGCAGTACAATCTCTGCCATTGAGGAGTATATATTCTAATAGGGAGGATACAACATGTACACAAATACATACAATAGAATGTTAGCTAGGATACAGCCAAAAGAAAAGTTAAAACAAAATGTTAAATCAAAATTTGAGTTCAAATGGGTATCAGAGAAATTGTCAGAAAAGAGTAGCACCTGAATTGAGTTAGGAAAAAAGAGAAGAGTTAAAGAAAAACAGAGGTAAGGAGAGAGTATCTTCCAGACATGGGACTAAGGACAGACTGAATGCATTCATGGATATAGGAACATGCAGGACAAAATAGAGAAGTCCACTCTAGTTTAAAATGAAGTGGAGTAGTGGGAAATAAAGATAGAAAGGTGGTTTGGAGCTAGATCATAAGGGACCTTGAGTGGCAGGTTAAGAAGTTGATATTTTATCCCTTAGGCCACTAAGGGAGCCACTGAGGGTTTTTGAGTGGGGATATGAATGGTTAGTCCTGTGGGTTTAAAATATTACTCTGGCAGCTATGTGAAGAAAAGGCTAGAAATAATGGGGAAAATAAATGAAATGATACCAATTTTTAGTTCAATGTCAGGAAAACATCATAAAAATTGGAGTTATTTTTCACTTTGTAGTTCATCCTCCCTCAACAGTCAGATACAGTGAATTTAGAAACTGCTATAGTCTTTGGTCAGGGTCTGTGAAGATCAGATGTGAAGAACTGCTATTTAAAAGGTTGGCCTGGAACAGAAATTGGTTGTTGTTCTAACAGGAATTAGGTATGAAGTTTATCGGCAAGAGTCAGCATTGCCTTGGTTCCTTTGTTACTCTTATCTTAGATCTGGTCCCAGAACTTCCCGGTCCCATCCTTTCTGTGTCTGTGGTTTCCTTTTGCATTGATTAATTAGTGTAGCCTCCATCACATAGATAGACACTTTATTCTGTGAAGGGGGTGAGTGGGTCAACTATAATAATACACACTGTAAAATAAAATTTTTGTTTGTTTGGGGCTGATGAATTCGTTTTAATAACTTTCACAATCAATACCCACTATAGGAATGACATTGATTAGGAAACAGTTTACATCTGCCATTAAAATGGCAGGATAGAATGGGTCCATTCAGGTTGAAGACACTCCCCTTTACAGATTTTTTTAAGAAAAAATGGTCTACTCTAAAGAATGGATTTTTAGAGAAAAACAATCAGTTTATAGTTTTAGGTTTTTTTTTTTAACCCATCGTCTACACATTTTATTATATATTTGTTGTTGTTCAGTCATTTCAGTCATGTCCAACTTTTCATGACCCCACTTGGGGGTCATGGTAAAGATGCTGGAATGATTTGCCATTTCCTTTTCCAGCTCATTTTATAGATGAGGAAACTGAAGTTAACAGGGTTAAGTGACTTGCCTGGAGTCACACAGCTAATGTCTGAGGCTGCATTTAAACTCAAGAACTCAAGAACATTTAAACTCAAGAGTTTTCCTGACTCTAGGTCCCTCATTCCATCTACCGTACCACCTCATTGCCCAAAATATGGAGTGGTTTGCCATTTCCTTCTCCAGCAGTTTAAGGCAAACAGAGGTTAAGTGACTTACCAAAGGTCACACAACCAGTGAGTGAATGAGGCCAGATTTGAACTCAGGTCTTCCTGACTCCAGGCCTACTGATCTATCCACTGAGCCATCTAGCTGCCTATACTTATATAGTCATAGATTTAGAGGTTTAATAATGCAGCATCCAATGACATTGAGAAGTTTTCCATTGTGTATACATATGGGGGGGAGGGAGGAGCCAGTTTTCCATTTCTGTTACAAGGCATGTCCTGATTCTGATTTCTATTAACCTAGTCTGATTATGTCCAGGATCCAGGTTAATTTGCTTACCTGAAACAATGGACCTTTAAAAGTTCATGGCTAACAATGAAGTCACCTTTTCAACAGTCTGGTCCAATTTTCCAAAGGGGTTTGTAAACATTTGAATGACCTTTGTAGAGCTATTCTGCAAACCTCAAGAATCAGAAGAGATCAGAAGCTGACTAGTGTCACTGTCATGATTCTAGTTGAACATGACCTTCAAGTGATGATTCCAGGAGAGCTGCAATGAAACATGCATGAGAACAGACCTATTGACATGCAGTCATCTTCTTGGACACTCTCTAACCTTTCGTGTTGGTGTAATGGATGTAACACTGCATAGACATTTTAATAAGTACTGCCTTTACCAGGAGAATGGAAGTGAGGAACATTTTCTAATATATTCCTATTGGGAAAAATCTAGTTTAAAGACTGACAACCAGTGAATAGATACATTTTTATGGCTCTTGGGGATGAAAAAAACAGCATTTGATTGCAAAAAAATAAGAAAAGAATCTTATCTTAGAGAAAATTTTCCAAAAATAAAGTTAAAAATGCTAATACTTGGGGGAGAAGGTTCATCTCTCAATATGCATATAATTCTCATTAGTGCTAATGGGAGTCAGTGTGCATCAAAGGAAGAAATATTCAGTGCACCTGATATGCTGAACTTTCCTAAAGAAAAACTCTCTAAGACAAAATTTATAATCAACTGCATATTTCCATCACAAGTAAGGACTGAGTTAATGTCTCAGGGCAATGCTAATTTTTCAAAAAAATTCCATACACTGTTTCTTTTCTTTTAGATGAGAAGGATCTAGTCTACATGCATGCATTTTCCAATAGCAGTCAAAAAGGAGAAATTCCAGAAGGAAATTAATCCCTTTATTTCTTTCTAATTCTACTAAAACAAACACAACACCACACATTTCCCAGTTTGGGGAAGGGGGAGGGAGAGAGGTGGGAACAAGTAGGTACCAATAAAATTAAAATAACTCTCATCAAAGAGCTTTCTCCAAGTACAATGTACTTTTAGAAATAAACATTAAGCTTCTTAGAAGTTGTTTAGAAATAAGACCAACATTAAGCCGGCCGCCCAAGAAGGTATGAAATCTCTAATGTTAAAAAATAAAGTTGACAGCACCCATTAAGATAAGTAGGACTTAGAAGCTTCTATTCTATGCAATGGTCAGCTTAGAAGCTAGTTTATATTAACTATATTAACTTCTGAGTTTAAATGTTATTCATTTATTCAATTTGTTTAACAAGTATGGTGTTAAGTAACTACTTTTTGCCCAGTACTATGCTGAAGGGAACTATGTAGGGTCCAAAGACAACAACAAGGCAAAAAAAATTCATAAAATGTGTGCCAGGCACTGCACTAAACAGGCAGCCAAGGGATGCATGGGCCTGGAGTCAGGAAGACCTGAGCTCAAATACACCTTCAAATATCTACTAGCTGTGTTACCCTGGAAAAGTCACTTCATCTTTGTCTGCTTCAGTTTCCTCAACTGTAAAATGGGAATAATAACAGCACCTACCTCACAGGGTTATGGTGATGATCAAATAAGATACTATTTTGCAAAATGTTCAGCAGAGTGCCGGGCATATAGTCAGCACTCTATAAATATTTCCCCACAAAGGAAGACAGTCGCTGCCCTCAACGAGCTTATATTCTAATTGGGGAAGACACCACACAAAAGGGAGCTGAAAGTGTGGAGGTGGGGGGCGTGGTGACGATCCTGAGCATCAGAAGCAGAGCCAGAGGGGAATGAAGCATGCCGGGTCTGGGCCTGGGTCCTAAGAGGAACGCACCAAGGGCAGAAGGGGATCAGAGAGGACAAGGGGTGTTGCAGGAGGAGAAGCTACAGGTACTGACAGACATTCCAGGGAGGAAGCTTTAGGCTCATGGGAGGAAAAGCTTCCTGCCTCCTGTTCAATAGAGCAATGGGCTCCTTCTAGAGGCACTCATCTCCCTCTTACTGTCTTCATGGACCTAGAAGTAGAAAGCAACCCTAGAGGTCATCTAGTCCAACCCCTTGGTTTTTTTGGATAAGGAAACTATAGCCCAAAGTAGTAAAGAGATTCAGTCACTAATAAGTTGCAGGATCTGAACTCACATCCCATAACTCCAATTAAAACACTATTTCCACTGTAACAGACTGCAATGAATTAAAAAAGGGTTCAAGAGATAAATATGATTTAAATCTGTTCAAGTTCTTCTGATGATCTTCATTATCATCCATTATATTTCTTTGTAGAATAGCTTGGGCCAGGGGGCAGCTAGGTGGTGCAGTGGATAGAGTACTGGCCCTGAAGTCAGGAGGACCTGAGTTCAAATCCGGCCTCAGACCAAATACTTGACACTTACTAGCTGTGTGACCCTCAGCAAGTCACTTAACCCCAATTGCCTAAAAAAATAAAAATAAAAAAAAAAGAATAGCTTGGGCCGGACCTAGATAATACTGTAAGCAGATGCTTTAAGGATTCTAAGCACGGTGAGAGGCTGAGTTGTGGGGATTTGTCCCTTTTTCAAATTGTAACCATGACCATCCAGTGATACACATGAGTGAAAGAACACATGTAGAAAAGGCATGCCAACAATGGAAGGCATTTCATAAGCACATGGGTGGCTTAAGTGAAGAAAACAACAAAATGCCCTTTATCTTTTGGTTGCTTTGGAGACTTCTATTGAAGAGAGATCCAGTGCACTTGGAGACAATGAGAAATTTAAATATAAGGTTAAAAAGAAGAGTGTTCAAAAACTGGTAAATTGTGTTACCTGAACATGTTGACTTTTCATTGAGGCATTTCTATATGCCTCTTCCTGTTCTATGAACACAGCTGCTAAAAAGTGGGAGGCCCTGCGTAGTTCTTACCCACCTGGTAATATTTATTCCATATTCAGGAGCTATTTCAAGTAAATTAATGTGACAGGTAACAATCAAAGCATATAGCTTTAATGACAAATACCCTCTGACACAATGCCTTGTATATGGTAGATGATTAATAAGTGTTGAATTCAATTGAAAATCACTGATCTTTCAAAATAAATCATACACATGCCTAAAATCTCACATGAAAAAGAAACCAAATTTTTTTAAGAAAAAACTGACAAAGGTAGCACCATTTTTGATAGAATTAAATCACCAAGTGTATATTAGCATCCAGTGAGATGAGAAATGGAGTGACGCAATAATATTTCACAATGTAAGGTCAAAGCTGGAACTTGATCACATCTCTAACAAACTAAGCATGTGCAGGTCACATGTGTCAAGGAATTCTGTGCTCAGAGCTCTCGTTGCTATGACAGATTCTTAAAGATTTATTCAGATGCTGTGCAGATTGATGCCAACCAAATGTTGCCTTAAATATGTTGTCCATGTTTATAGATCTGAAAGCAGGAGGGAAAGGAGGGAGTTCCAGGGATAAGTTCAAAATAAAATGACCAGAAAAAAAAAGTGTGCTCACGCCAATTAAGATTCAGGGGGAAAAACATATCTTAAAAAATAAGAACTAGGATTTCCCTTCTTCCACCCCCATCTCTTTCATATTGTACTGCTGAATATCATTTAGATACCTTAAGAATACAGGTCTTTTCTTTAGGTTATTTTTCCAGAAATTACCCTGAAGTGATTGGTCTAACAATTAGACTATGTGGCCCAAATTCAGGCATTTTTTATGTCTAGTTTTCTTTTTTCTTTTTTTACCATACCTGGGATTTCCATGGTATTGGTTGACTGTTGCCCTTTCTTCTTGAGGAGGACCAAAATGACATCACCATTCTGGAGTCAGGTCCGACTGTGGCTGATCTGACCAATAAGAACTCAGAATGCTCCACCACAGGTCGAGCACAAATAGTACATGTGAACATTTGGGGTGGATTCTCTAAATTTGCACATCTCACATTTCTTCTAAGCTACTACAATTCCGCTTTGCTCATAGAGCACAGAGCCTTTTCTGATGAGGGCACCCCATGCTGGGGAGTCCTGTGCCAGTGTCTCCCATGTCACACAATGAATATCAGAGTTCTTCAGAGAGACCTTGAGAGTGTCCTTTGAATCACTTTTTCTGACCATTTTGTAAGTGCTTGCCTTGTATGATTTCTCCATAAAATAGTCTTTTTGGCAAGTGTATGTCTTACATTCGAACAACATGGCCAGCTCATCGGAGTTGTACTCTCTGAAGTAGAGTTTGAATGCTTGACAGTTTAGTTCAAGAAAGGAACTCAGTGTCTGGTACCTTATCCTGCCAGGTGATCTTCAGAATCTTCCTAAGACAATTCAAATGGAAGCGATTTAGTTTCTTGCTATGGCACTAGTCCAGGTTTCACAGGCATGCAACAATGGCGTCAGCACAATGGCTCTGTAGACCTGCAGTTTGGTGGTCAGTCTAATACCTCTTCTCTCTGACACTTTCCTTCAGAGCCTCCCAAACACTGAGCTAGCTCTGCCAATGCATGCATGCAATAACCTCATTATCAATGTGTACATCCCTGGAAAGTACACTACCAAGGTAAGTGAACTTATCCACAGCATTCAAAACATTGCCATTTGTTGTAACCAATGCTGGCTGAAGGAACACCTGTGTTTTCTTGGTGTTGTTAGGCCAAAATTAGCACAAGCAGCAGAGAATTGATCCATACTTTGTTGCATCTCAGCTTCAGAGGCTGCATTAAGTACACAATCATCTGCAAACAAAAAATCATGCACCAACATTGACTCCACTTTAGTCTTGGCTTGTAGCCTTTTCAAGTTGAAGAATTTAGCAACAGTTCAGTAGCTGACCTTGATGCCATATTTGTCCTTATTGAAAGCATTTGACAACATAGCTGAAAACATCATGCTAAAAAGCATGGGAGCAAGCACACAGCCTTGGTTCACTCCACTGGTGACTGGGAAAGCACAAGAGCACCATCCATTACTCAGAACCTGGGCAAGCATTCCATCATGAAATTGACCTACAATATTGATGAACTTCTCTGGGCAACCACATTTTGACATAATTTTCCATAAGCCCTCATGACTGACAGTATCAAAGTATCTACAAGTGTTGTGCATAGAACTCTGTTCTGCTCCTGGCATTTCCCTTGGAGTTGTCGGGCAGCAAACACCATATCTACCATTCCTCGGCCCTCTCTAAAGAGAGCTCCTGGAGAAGAATTTCCTCTGCCACTGCATATCAGCACCTTTTCTGCAACTTATAGTCTTAGAGAAGTTATCTGGGGCACAGAGGGGTTAAGTAACTGGTCCAGGATCACACAGCCAACATTTGTCAGAGACAGGAACTAAACCTAGATCTTCCTGACTGGAGGCCACCTCCTACCTCTCTACTGGGTACATAGTCTAGTCTACTTCATCATTATTAAAATCGAATCAAAATACCACATTAATATTGAGCCTATGATCAGGTCTTCTACTTAACAATTTCATGTGTTTTATTTATGTTGATTTTTCAAAATACATTCTCTCTAATGTTAGCTACTTATCCTCTGAATCCCCCTAAAACAGTTGATAGCACCACCTTCCTCACAGCTACCCAGGCTTGAAACAGTAAATTCATATTTGACTCTTCTCCAGTCATCACCCATATATGATCACTTGTATCCAATTCCACAGTGTTTTTCATGTCCATCTCCTCTCCACTCACATAGCCACCACCCTAGTTCATAACTCCTTGTCTAGAATATTTTAATACCTCCTAATTGAATGTCTCTCCTTTCTCCAACCCATTTTTTTTTCACACAGGCAGAAATCATCTTCAAAATGAATGGACATACCTGACCTTGCAACCTCCAATCTCAAAAGTTTTCTTTTTTTTATTTTTCCCCAATTACATGTAAAAACAATTTTCAACATTCATTTTAAAAATTTAGTTCCAATTCCCCTCCTTCCTTTCCCACCCCCTCCATTGAGAGGGCAAGCAATTGATATAGGTTATACATGTATAGTCATGGAAAACATATTTCCATATTAGTCATGTTGTAAAAGAAAAGACAGACCAAAAAAAGTAAATAAAGTAAAAAAAAAAGTATGCCAATCTTAAAAGTTTCCTGTGACTCCTCATTGTTCATTGAACAAAATTCAAAATCTTAGCCTAGAATTTAAGGTCCTTTACAATTCTCTGAACTTAACATAGTCTCTTACCTCTATTCATTTACATAGGATATATCCCACATGGGAAAGGAGTGCCTTCCTCATGTCTATTTTAAATTTTTTTTTTTAAAAATTCCTTCAAGTGAGCTGAGACGTCACCTCCTCTGGCAAGCCTTCCCAGATATCCAAAAGTGAGTGACTTCTTCAAATTTTCTTTGGATGTTATCTGGAGCTTTCCTTTGCCCTCATTATATGCTATTTTGCATTATATAAATATGGGCAAATACTGACCTGTACCATCACTACACTGCAAGGTCCTTGAGAATAGAAATGGGGCCATTTTTTTTTATATTTGTATTCCCAATACTTAGGACAGTGTCTTACACATAGGGAGAGATTTTTTAATATCTGTTAAATTGAATTAGTTCAAGGGCTCCATTTCAATTCAACTTAATACCAATCATAATGTTTAGCCTTCAATAAACAAGTTTGTATTTATCTACTTTGATAGGAATTTGCAGATATGTATCCTCACAGTCCTAAAAAAAGCCAAATGTAAAAAAGGAGAGAGCAAATATTGAAAGAAAAATAACTGAAGCATAAAGCAACCCTAATCTTCTATAGTCTAGACGGATATAGAAAGTCATCTAGCAAAAATGCTGATAAGCCATAGAAGATCCTTGAGCCTGTTGCTTGTTGTACAATTAATTGGTAATCAAATTATTTATATTTGTAAATGAAATGAAAGGAGGAACAATAAAAGAGGATGGCAATAAACTTTAAATTCAAAAAGGAGACTCGAGTCATACTCTAAAAAATGTGTAACTGTCCATGTGAATTTGAAGCTACTGCATCAGTAAGAAAAATTTAAATTATGGATTCAGTCAATTCAGACTTGGACCAATTTTCTTCACAATAAGAAAAAAATTTTTCATAGATGAGTCTTAACCAATCATATAGTAAGTGCATTTCACTGGGTGTAAGAGGGACTATGTGAAAAAGTGTTGATGGATTGGTCCAAATACATCATCCTTGCTGCAGAAACAGTCCACAAATTATATCATGTATCCTATTCATATTACAGCATTTATTCAGTCAACACATATGTATTGAGTTCACCTACTATTTGCAAGGTGCTATGTCAGATACATCATATTTATATATGAAAGTTAACACATTTTTTCCTATAGGATGGGTGGAAAGGGATGGACCATAATCTGCATCATTGTAAGTGAATACCCAAATTGATGAGATCGCATAATGGAATAAAGGAAAGAAGAGAAAGAGAAAAGGGAAGAACAGTGGAAGAAAAAGAGGAGGAAGGAAAAGAAAGAAGAGGAAGAAAGACAGGATAAGGAAAAAAATTGAAGAAGAGGATGAGAAAGAGGAAGAAAAGGAAGAAGTGTTTAAATAATCACTAAATTGAGCCTACAGTAACATGATATCTTGTGTGGGAGCCATAAGAATTTTGCATGTGAATTGTTCAGCTGCATTACTTTAGCAAAAGCATAAACTTATTAGCAGCTAGATGTTACAGTGGATGGAATGCTGGGCCTGGAATCAGGAAGAGCTGATTTCAAATCAAACCTAAGATAGTTAATAGCTGTGTGATCCTGGGACCCTATTTGCCTCCATTTCCTCATCTGTAAAATGAGCTGGAGAAGGACATGACAAACCATTCTGGTATCTCTGCCAAGAAAACCTCAAATGAGGTCACAAAGAGTCAGACACAAATGAAATGACTGAACAATAACAAAAACTATTAGCAATAGAGATGCCAGCAGAAATTGAGAATTTGGTGAGAGTAAAGCCTTTTAGGTGACAGGTGATTATATAGGAATTTATCAAGGACTGGAAAGCAAAAATAGTCAAGTTAACTAAATCCAATATCACCTTGAGCATAGGCATAGTTGAAGTCAAACATCAAACAGATAGGTTTGTTGTTGTTGTTACTTTTCAGACATGTCCAACTCTTCATGGCCCCGTTTGGGATTTTCTTGGCAGAGGCGCTGGAGTGGTTTACCCTCAAACAGAGAAGGGGGCCTTCGGTGGACACTCAAGGTTTTGTCATTATCTTTTAAGAGATAAATTCAAAATCTGGTAGATTTCACCAAGACAAAAAAAATCCAGCACTGATATCAACTGGTAATAATCACTCATGCTCAGCCTAAATTTTCAATTGCTCCATTTCGCTCCATTGAATTGCATCCCATGGTTGTAGTATGAAGCAGGCAGTGCTTTCCAACCTACCCCCACATCCCTTCAAGCAGCTGAGATTTCCTCCCTCTGTGTTCAAAAATCAATTTCATGGGTTTTTCGTTTGATGTGAAATTCCTTTTTTCTCTGCCCCACGCAAGAAAATCCCATTGTCCATATAGCTTTCCTTTGTCGTTGCTGTTATTATTGCTGTTGCTGTTTTGATCCCAGCATTACTATCCTACATGTATTTTTGTGAGGGGTATTTAATTGCCTTACTGCATAAGTAAGCTGTTACAAATGACTGGGCAGTTTTTTTCCTTAAATATATAATTCCCCTTTAAGACTTCCTTGTAACAAGTGGACTTGAATATATTTAGTATATCCAAGTGTACTGAAGAGGATTCTCTTCATCTGCATTTTAAATATTTTGGTTTCATATTCCCCTTTTTGTGGGGTTTTATAATTTCTACCACTCTAATATAAGGGTGCAACTTCTCAGCACATACAGTCCAACCAAAGTTAATTGCAATGCAGGGGAATGAATGAGGTATACTGGATTGTTGAATTTCCTGGCTGAGAATCAAGACTTTTAGCAACACAACCCTTTGGGTTTCAATCCTTGCCTTTAAAAAGACATTTTCCTGTCTTAGAAGATAACGACACAACGAACACAATATAATCTTTCTTTGGTGATTCAGGATCTTACAAAGTGACTGAGGATCATCATTATGAACATTCAGTATCATTATATTGTATACACAGGAGTCACCAGAGAAGTGGAAAGAACAGTGGCCTAAGAACCCTTTGTTTCAAGTTCTAGCTCTGCTACAATGTGAACTTGGGCCAGATGCATAACTTCTTTGGGCCTCACTTTCCTCATCTTGGTTTAGGTGAACTCTAAGGTTTTTCTAGCTCAGATTTTCTCTTTGTCTAAGAACTCAGTCTGCCCTGACTGCACTGCTTACCCCACAAATTGATTTGTGAATGAATCCCTCATTGTCCCTCACTTCTCAAATCCCATCTGTTGCCCATGGAAATCAATAGAATTTTATTGGCTCTAGCTCCATAACATCTCTCACATCCTTCTCCCCGCCCTCACAGAGTGCCTGGTATGTGTTGTTATTATTGTTGTTCAGTTGTGTCCAACTGTTTGTGACTCCATAGACCATAGCGCACCAATACTGTCCATAAGATTTTCTTGGCAAAGATACTGGAGTGGTTTGCCATTCCCTTCTCCATTGGATCAAGGCCAACAGAAGTTAAGTGGCTTGCCTAGGGTCACACAGCTAGTAAGTGTCTGAAGCCAAATTTGAACTCAGGTCTTCTTGACTCCAGATCCAGCAATCTATCCACTGAGCTATCTAGCTCTCTCTGTGCTTGGCATGTAGTAAGTGCTTAAGAAATGCTTGTTGCCTGATCAATTGATTGGCTCACTGGCTGAGAGCCACCATGCTAGCTCAGGCTCTTGTCACCTGGACAATTATAATATTATAATTATTAATTAATATGATATAATTATTAATATATAATAATACAATAATATATTACATAATATAATTATATAATATTACTAATATATTATATAATTCTATATAATTATATGATATTGTAAAATTATACTATATAATATATAATTCTATATAATATTATAATTATCACTAGGACAATTATAATAGCCTCTTAGTTGTTCTCCCTGCAGCAGCTAAAGGAATCTTCCTAAAACAAAGCTCTGACTGTGTCATTTCCCTACTCAGTAAGATTCAGTGTGCTTCTGTTGCCTCTGGAATCAGATAAAAATCCCTCTTCTAAATGTTTAAAAGCCCTTCACAATCAGATTCCTGCTTGCCTTTTTCATCATTATTATACATTATTCCCCTTTCATACACTCTTACGTCCAGCCAATGGCCTTCTTCCTATTCCCCATGTAAAACATTATATTTTCCTCTTCCTTTGCGCAGAATGTCTCCCATTCCTGGAATACAATCCCTCCTCACCTTTGCTTCTAAAATTCTCTTCAGGGGTAAGGAACCTGTGGCCTTCTAGGTCCTTAGGTATGGCGCTTTGATTGAATCCAGACTTCACTGAACAAATCCCCTTAATAAAAGGATTCAGTCAAAGGGCTGGATTCAGTAAAAGAGCTGCACATGAGGACCTAGAGGGTCACATGTGGCCTCAAAGCCACAGGTTCCCCACCCCTGCTCTAGCTACATTTGAAGATCAGTTCAAACTCCATCTCCTACATGAAATCTTTCCTAATTCTCTCAGCTGCTAGAGCCTCTCCCACCAACATTTCCTTGTTTGTGTTTGGTATTCATATGTGTATACGTGTTTCCCCTGATAGACTGTTAACTCCCTAGTAGTCAAGGGCTGTTTGTTTTTGTCTGTATTTTCAACATGGTGCCTGGCACATATTAGCTGCTTTATAAAAACTTACTAATTGATAACAACTTTCTGACTTATTCTCTCCCTCATTTGCTTCAACCTGGCAACAGGTGTTTCTCTTGCCCTTGCTATAAAAGGCATTTGATATTTTTCTCAAGACAGTTCTCTCCTCTCCTCAGCCGGTCACTAAAATCTCTTGAATCTGAACTAGTGTACTATTTCAAAGAAGACTCACAAAGGAGGCATGAAGTCCTTCCATAGTCCTTCTGTCTGGCATCGTGACTCTTCATCTAATGGCTTTTAAAGATACCAGAAATTAAAGACTTTTTACTCTTAGCCTAATATTATTCATTGATTGATTGATTTAGCTAGGGCTTAGCTTTTTGGACTCATTAACCCCCATATTTACAACAATAATGCCCCTGAACTCTTATCAAGAGTAGAAAAACTACAAGTGTTTTAGCTAGTTAAAAACAACTATTCCCAAGAGTAAAATTTGCCAAATACTAGAGTGTCAGGAATCCGCTCCAGAGGCAAAAGCCAGAAAATAGTACTATTTTTTGGTCTTCAGGAATATAGATAAGACAACTTCTATAGTTTTCAAAAGAACATTTTACCTAAACTTGTTATTATATTGTCTTGGGGGCAGGGAGCACAGAGTAACATGGAAAATACACACATAACGTAAGTGCAATTTCTGTAAGTTTGGGGAAGTTCTAGTATCATTTAATTTAATCCCTATTCCAAATGAAAAGTGAGAACTTAAATTACAATAGACCAAGAGAAATCTTGGGGTAGGGGAGAGTGCTATTGATTAAACACAATCTCTACCACTGGTCAGGAAAATATTATTTGCAAAAGGCCTGTGAAGGTTGCTGGAATTTATATACTGATCATGGCCTCTCCCATTGCTGCCTGTGATTTACACTTTAAATGTATAGGTCCCTTGAGGATTCCAAAATACTGAAATGGCAATTAACCAAGACTTCATTGTCTGGCATCTTTTGGACAGATAAACATATAACCACAAATAAATATTAGAAAAAGAAAAGCACCAATTTGTGAAGACATGCTCCATTTAACAGTGAATAATTTAAATTAATAGCATGCTTTGTTAGAATTTTCCTTTTTATAGTTGTCAATAATTCTAGAATCAACAAAATTTCAGGATTTTTGCCTCATACTGGACCCACATGCTGTCTTTGAGGCTTTGCCTTAATCATATCATATCTCCACTGAGCTTTTAGCATAGTGGTTTCAACATATGTTTTATTTCCTCTCTTCTCTCTCTCTACATATATATGTATATATACATATATTTTACATATACATATATATGAGTATACATACATACATATATTGCCAGCAAAACATATCACTTCACTGTAAAAATGTCTTTCAATTCCTATGATCAGATGAAAAAGGATGTACCTCAAGTGTCCTGAGATCCACATACTTTCAGACTTGTACTCTACAGTCTAATAAATGTTTGCCAAAAGGGGCAAGGAAAGAAGGTAGCAGGAAGGAAGAAAAAGTAATGTACAGAGCCTAACAACAACCAAAAGAATTAGGGCAAAGGGATTTAGTTTTCTAATACTAGGAAATGAACAGCTGCTGAAAGAAGAAGAAAAATCTCAGGAAATGGAAGAGCATTGATTTAGAAAAGCATAGAATCAAAATTAAAAGGATGTCAATGAACAGAAATACGGAAAAGTGGAAAACTAAACAAATTGAGTTTAATTTTTAAAATGCTCATTAAATACCTACTATGTACAAGCCACACACACAAATATGAAGGATGGGGGGAAGCAATAAGGAAGAGACATACTTTTTCAGACAATGTAAAATATTTAATATGAGGTGATATGGTGTAGGAAAAAGAGAAGTACTACTAGTCAGAGGACCTGGGTTTGATATCCTAATCTCCCCTATACAATCAATATGACTTTGGGCAAGTCATTTCCATTCACTTGAGTCTCACCTTCTGCATCTGGAAAATGAATGAATTATATACTGCATGCCCTACAAAATCCCTTCCAAATCAAAAGTCTATATAATGTTTCAGGATGAAAGGGCATATCAATAGCAATAAAGAACAAGATTAAACACTGAACTTGGGGATGAGGGAAGGATTAAAAATGTTAGACTTAAATGAATTCATTTCAATTGGTCAAACATATTGGAAGCTAGTGATAACAATCTAATGCTAAGAAACCACTGCTGGTCCCACAGGGGTTGGGGCACTGCACCCACTGCCTCTCAATTGTGGACCCAAGCATGTGTTTGAACTGAACTGAGCTTTGAAAGAAGTTAAGGATTATACAAGACTTATAATGATTAAGGAGTACATTGTGGGAGGGGGAAGGGGCAGACTGTGCAAAGGTATGGATGTGAAAGATAGAATGTTGAATGGGCCAGTTTGGCTAGAAGATACAATGCCCAAAGGGAACATTGTGAAATGTCTGGAAAGAAGCTGGAGTCAAATTGTGAAGGGTTTTAAATGTCAAAACTGAAGAGTTTCTATTTTATCTTCAATGCAACAATCACTGGAGATGGTTGAGCAGGAAGAGCCATGGTTAGAGCTCTACTTTAAAATCTCATATATATACACACACACACACACACACACATACACACACACACACACACATATACACACATATACATATATATACAATCATGTAAAAGAGAAGAGTCTGGATGCAAGAAAACCAAACACTTTCTGAAAACTTGATTAGAAGAAGACTAAATTTCTTTTGAAGTGAGCATACAGAGAAAGGTTATCTAGCGCTTTTAATTTTTGCTAATAAAAGTTCTTGTGAGAAAATCATCACCAAAACTACATATGAAAAGCCTGAGGCATATTGGGCTTCTATTATTTCATATGGGAGTGGCTGCAGAATCATGACTGACTGATAGGTCTTTAAAAAGACAATACATAGATCATGCAATTGGCAAGAGGCTGGAATTGCTGTTTTCCACAGCCACTCCAGCCAAATAACCATAAAAGAAAGAAAATGTGCCAGATCTAGGGTAATTAAAGTAGAATCCTCAAGACATAGAGACAGAAACAAAGCATATAATCACACCCTTGTAAAATAATATATGAATATAATAATTAGAACTCCTAGTCAGCAGCCCCTGCTCCTGGAGCCTGTCTTGTGCTTCAGAATCTGATTGCAGGAGCCTCTGAAGAATACCCCCATCCTTCGCAAGAGCTGGAAGACACTGCCTAGTCAGAGGAAGGAAAGGAAGGGGTGGAACTTTCAAAAGAATGAAGATCATACAGCCAACTAGATTGGGAGCCACAGAGACTTCGATGCCTAAGGGAAAAGCAGCTGAAGTTATTCTTCGCCGTAGTAGTTTATTCTGACCAGGAAAATGGTCCCCATTCATCCCCCAACTAGAACTGTATGAAGATACCAAGCAACAGGGCTCTTTGCAGGAGAAAAGGTGGACCCAAGTAGTAGAAGGAGAAGGAGCTAAAGAGGAGGAAGGAAGCCTGAGGAAAGCTACTAAGAAAACAAGCAAAAGGTTGAAGTTAAAATGTCCAAGAAAGAAAGGTCTAATATAAGCCTATATCCCAAACAGATAAACCAACAGTGAAACTCATAAAGACAAAAGGGAAAAAATAAGTAAAATAAGTAATTAAATAAAAGGTATAACAGAGAATAAGTATTAAATTATGAAGGAAAATAAAATAAAAACTTCCTTTGAAAAAGAAAAATCTGTGGATCCCCAAGAAAACAACAAATAAGAAACTCTAGAATGGTTCAAAGTGAGAAGTACACTTTAAAGAGAAGATGGGATGGAAATGACATTAGAAGAGGCAGCTAGGTCATGCTGTGGATAGAGCACTGGCCCTGGAGTCAGGAGGACATGAGTTCAAATCCGGCCTAAGATACATAACACTTACTAGCTATGTGACTCGGGGAAAGTCACTTAACCCCAAATGCCTCACCAAAAATAATAATAATAACAACAACAACAACAAAAGAAATAGTAAAAAAAAGAAATAGCATTAGAATTAAATGTCTCAAAGTAGAAGTTCTGAAGTAAAAACAAAAGGTAAGAATTTAGAATTCACATGAAGGGGAATCTCTCTGAAATAGCAGAGACTCTGAGAAAGAGAATGAAAGATTTTGGAAGATACAAATACAGAAATGAAAGAAACTTTGTTAGAAGTAAAACAAAATAACTTTGAAAGAATGCATGAAATAATAAACAAACAAAAATATGCATTGAGATAAATTAGGTCTGCCAGAAAGACATGTATTTTTAAAATGTGAGTATGATGCCGTATGAAATAATGTAATAAAACCCTTCAGCACCCTTGAATTCACATGACTAAGTACTAATTAGTCAAATTTGCAAATTACCATGAGAGAAAAACTCCATGTTTGAAACTCCAATGCTTAAATTTCATAATTTTAAAATCAAACACATTTTACAAGCAGTCAGGTAAAAGACTTTCACCTATGAAGCAACATGAATTGGACTATTTCAGGAATAGTCCAGTCACGAGAAATTAAAGAAAAGAATAGAATAGTGTGTGTGTGTGTATATATATGTATATATATATATGTATATATATGTATATATATTTATATATACATATGTGTGTGTATGTATGTGTGTATTATATTTATATGTCTATTATATATGTACATATCCATATATTTGTGTGTCTATGTATACATAAATACATAATACGTAGATAGATACACACATACATACACATAAATGTCTGTACTTAGAAACACAGAATGCCTTTTAAATGTTCTTTGTCTTTGGTTAATATGGACAATGGGAGAAAACTTTCTCCAAGTAAGGGTTGTGTTGCTCAAGATGTCTTCCTATCTCAGGAGAAGCGATGTACTGAAAGTCAGGAGCAGCCCACAGCCAGGGTAGTAGGGGATGATATGGAAAAAGAGATGGTATAAATTGGCTGTAAGAGTGCTGAGTGGTCACAGATGGTAAGGAACAGGGTTTCACAAACTGAGATACAAAAAACTTGCAACACGGCACTGCTTCCATTCAACACTGCTTCCTTTATGAATTAATATTGATAAGACAGAGGCAGAACATAAAACAAAATTAAAAATTAAAAATATACATATCTACATGTAGACATGTATAAGCATACCTACATATACAGGGAAAAGAAGATTGAATAAGATTTACAAATGAAATAAAATGTAAGTAGGGTCAAGCAGAAGACTCAAATTAAATATTCTGGAAGTTCCATGAGGGACACATAGAAAATAAAGAATAGATAAGTAAGAACATAACTTTGAATGGAGAATATAATACAAAATAAATTAGAAGAGAAAAAGGTTAAGAAGGAAAGCAAAATAAATTAAAACTTTTGGAAAATAGGGGCCATATAAAAACGTTACTTTAGCTAAAATGTCATAATAAACTAAGGAAAGATTTTAAAATCCCCTTCCACACATACACACAATCCACTTACAATTATCTGGGGGAGCAATAGGAAAGGGGGGGTTGAAGAGATAAAAGAAAGAAAAATTAGCCATTTATGTGAATTAAGGAATTTGGCATAGGAAAATAAACAAGAATGGAGGAAAAGCCTGTGAACAAAGTTAATCACAAAGTGCTAACTTAATAGAGCAAAAGCATAAAATCAATGTAAAAAATAAATGGAGTTAAACATAAATCTGAAAATTCTAACGTTGAATGTAAGTGAAATAAAAAGCCCAGTGATTCATAAAAGAATGACAAAATGAATAAGAAAACAAAACCTAACAATTAGATCTACATAAGAAATATTTTGAAAAATATATATACATAATGAAAATAAGAGTGTAGAACAAAATTTGTTACGTATCAAATGATTCCAAAGAAGCAATAATTATAACCAAGCCATCAAATAGGGAGAAAATAAAAATTTACATTTTCTTTTTTTCTCTGAAATCATTTATTTCGTAATTTCTTAT
>NW_020954552.1:3847821-3848152 GCF_900497805.2 Vombatus ursinus
ATGCAATAATATCCCATGACATTCATGTACAATTTGTTCAACCATTTCCTAATTATCTAAAGGGCCATCAAAGGCACTCCTCCCCTTAGATTTTAATTCTTTTTTTTATTTTTAGTTTTCAACATTTACTTCCACGAGATTTTGAGTTCCAAATTTTCACCCCATCTTGCCCCTCCCCCCACCCCAAGATGGCATGCATTCTGAATACTCCTTCCCCTAGTCTGCTTTCCTTGCTATCTCTCCTCCCCTTCCTCTTCTATTTTCCTGTATGGTAGGATAGATTTCTGTATCCCATTTCCTGTATTTCTTATTTCCCAGTTGCATGTGAAAA
>NW_020954552.1:3848162-3866474 GCF_900497805.2 Vombatus ursinus
AGAGATACTTCTAGGGACCTGAAAATTTTCAGTTCTTCCAAGGTGTTATGATAAGGGACGAGGTGTTTCCTCTCCACTGCCACAACAAGCTCCACCCCACCAGTTTTCCTCCTCGCCCCAGGACCACCCCTCAGAACTGTGACCCAGATCCAAGCACAGGCAAAGCAAGAGATTCCTGCCTCAGCCCTGGCCAAGAGATCCTTGCAATCCCCCTCTGATCAGCCACTCGATTCCCTCTCAGTCAGTGGGCCAGAAGCTCAGAAGGCAGCTGCTGCCCTCGGGGTGGCTGAGACCTAGCTTCTTGTCTCACCGCAGTCACAGACTTTTCCCACTGACCTTCTAAGTTGTCTTTGGTGTTCTTGGATTGAGAAGTCTGCAAACAGCCACAGCTGCCTGCTATTCAGTCCTCTGAGGCCTGCTCCAGGGTCGCTACGGCCTGCTCACCCACGCCAAACTGCGCTACTCTCCCAGCCCAGAGTGATATACCTTTCCAATCAGCCATCCAGGTTGTCTTGGGCTGGAAATTTGTTTTACTCTGTTTTTTTGTGGGTTCTGCTGCTTTAGAATTTGTTTAGAGCCATTTTTTATAGGTATTTGGAGGGGTTTGGGGGACAGCTCTAGCACGTCACTGCTTTCCCTCTGCCATCTTGGCTCTGCCCCCCCTGAAAATTAACATTTTCAAAATAGATAAAAAGGAAAGCTACATTGTACTCAAATTTTATATCAAAATATGATTGTCAAATGTATATGTACCAATTGGTATAGCAAGTATATTCATAAAGGAAAATTAACTGAATTACAACAAAAAGATATAAAAAGACATAATTGTAAGAAACTTTAATATCCCCCTCTCAAAGCTAGAAAATTTTAAATAAAGATTAATTTAAAAGGAAAATAAAATATAAAACTGAACAAAACCAGTTGGAAAAGTTACATTTGAAGACATATGGTCTCAAAGGAAATATTAAGATATATAGATTCATACATATATATATCTGTATCACATGACCATTAAAATACACCATGCAATAGGTCACAAAGAAAGATGAATTAAAATTTAAAAGTGAATATATTAGACACTTTTTTTGCAGAATGTCACATGGTAAATTAGTAATCAATGCAACTAATCAGGAGCAAAAAATAAAATATGAACATACTTAATAATGATATCCTGAATAAAGAATGGGTCAAAAAACAATAATAAAAATAATAAAAAAAGTCAAAAAATAACGATATGAGACAATATACCAAAATTCTGAGAGGTAGCTAAAGCTGTTTTCATAGAGAAAATTATGTCTCTGAAAACTTAAATGAGTAAAATAGAGAAAGAAAAGGTTGAACTGAGTGTTCAGTTTTAAAAGCTTAGGAGTCAAATTTAAATCCCAAAATAAGCACAGAAAAACTCATGAAAATTAAAGGAGTGTTATATAAAATAAAAAGATTATCGATTTTAAATTAAATGTATTATTTGAAAAGATTAACCCACAAACCCTTACCAGGCCTGATTTTTAAAAAGTAAAAGATGAAAATCAAATTACCATAATAAAAATAAATGGTTAGTACACAAAAGGGACAAAATGAAAAAGAAATATCAGAACACAAATATATCCTAGAAAACATGAGAATTTAAAGGAATGGATGATTACCTAAAAGAACATAAAATGTCCACATTAATACTATGGGAGAGATATTAAATATCTGTGTCTTAGAAAGTTAAATTGAATGTCATTAAAAAACTACCAAAGATGGGGGCAGCTATGTGGCACAGTGCTTAGAGCTCTGGCCTTGGAGTCAGGAGGACCTGAGTTCAAATCTGGCCTCAGACATTTGACCCTTGCTATCTGTGTGACCCTGGGCAGGTCATTTAACTCTGATTGCCTCACTAAGAAAAAAAAAACTGCCAAAGAAAAGAAAATATGGCCAGAAAGAATTTTTTCTTTTCTTTAAAAAAACATATTAATAACATTTTGCTCTTATAGTAGCTTAATCTCTGAATATATCCCTCTTCTCTACTCAGCAAGCCAACATTTGTAACAAAAAAAAAAGAGAGAGAGAGAAAGCAAAGCAATTCAACAAAGCCAACAAACACACCAACAGAGTCCAACAGCACACAAAATATTACACTTCCTTAAGGCCCCAAAGAAGAGAGTGAGGTCAATTTTTTCCACTCTTCCCTAGAATCATGCCTGATCATTATTATCATGCAGCATTCAGTACCGTTTTTTTAATAGATGAATTCAACCAAATGTTTAAAGAACAATTCATATTTATTTTACACAAGTTCTCAATAACTGAAAAAGAAAGGAAGTATACAGCCAAATGCTCTTTTTTTTGAGACAGATATGATCCTAATACTTAAACCACAGAGGAATAAAACAGAGAAAAAGACTTGTGGACCAGTATTACTAATAAATATTGATTTTAAAAATTGAATTCCTCACCAAAAAAAAGATGCAGAAATATATATATATATGTAAACTATACACCATAATTAAATTAGATTTATACCAGGAATATAAAGATGGCTCAACATTAGGAAAAACAATTAATATAACCAGAGAGGTTAAGTGATTTGTTCATAGGCAACTAGCTAGTTAATAGAAAATAGTTAATGGAAGGAGCTAGTTGATAGAAAAATCTGAACTCCTTGTCCATGCCACTTTCTGATTCTGTTTTTCTCTGATTGCTTTTAATAAGATAGTCCAGCAAGATAGAAATACTATATTTCAATTCAATCTTCTTAGCACAGACTTACTAAATTTCAGAGGTAGAAGAGATGTCAGCAGATATATGCTAAAATTCTTAACTATAAAGAATCCCAACTGTAGTACCCCTGGCAAGTAGTCAATCTAACATCTTGAATACCTCTAAATGGGAGGGTATCTAATACTTTCCTAGGCAGCCCATTACACTTAGAGATAGTTCTTATTGTAAAATTTCTCCAGACATTTTTTAAGGAATTTTTTTTCACCAAAATGATGTTCCTTAGGCATAGACTTAACAATGGTACTCTCTTAGTTAATAAACTTCAGTGCCTTCCTTTTGACTCTAGGATAAAATAAAAATTATTTAGCTTTTAAAGTCCTTCACAACTTGTCCCAAAACCAACTTTTTAGCTTTATTGTAGGTTTTTCTCCTTTCCCATACTCTCTGCATACTTCCCCCCCAAAAAAAACCTCTCTGCATATCATATATCCTTTCCCTTCTCTGTGAATTGACATGGGTAAAGGGGCATATCCATAGGCTAGTAAACACTCTCCTACCCTTGCTCAAGTAGAACCCTTCTCCTCCTTTAAGACTCTCTCACTTCTTTCTACACGAATCCTCTCTTGATCTCTCCATGCTCTCGCTGCCTAATAACTTCATACTAAACTATCTTGTACTTATTTGTATTCTCTTCATATTTATTCTATACATGCTTACATGTGTACTCAAATTTTCTCCCATTAGGATATAAGCTCCTTTCTTTTTCTTCATATTCCCAGGGTCTATCATACTGCCTATCACATGGTACATGCTTGTCTCATTGATTTTTTTTGTTTAGTATTGCTGTGGCTATTACTTTTTTTTTTTTTTGGTAAGGTGATTGGGGTTAATTGACTTGCCCAGAGTCACACAACTAGGAAATATGTGTCTGAAGCCAGATTTGACCTCAGTTCCTCCTGACTCCAGGGCCGGTGCTCTATCCACTGTGCTACCTAGCTGCCCCCAGTAACTATACTTCTTAAATATTTTCTTCTCAATTTTTCTTTTTAATGTTGATTTTGCTTTCATTTCAACAAACTTCTATTTAGCACCTTCTATATGCAAGGCAGTTTTCCATGTGCTAGAGATACACAAATGAAACAGTTCCTACTCTCAAAAAGTTTAAATTCTACTTTGCAGAAGCAGTACATATGCAAATAAATAAAAACACTGTAACATAAAGGAGAGAGCATTAAAACCAGGGGGATCAGGGAGCTGGTACAAGAGCTGAGCTTTAAAGGAAGATTAGGATTCTGAAATTGAAGATAAAGAAAAGGAGTACATTTCAGGCAAAGGGAAAAGTTTCTGTGACTATAGAGGCAGTAGACACAATGTTGAGTTTGGTTATGATCTAGCAATATAGTTTTAATCAAGACATAGAGTGTATGAAGGGAAATAATGTGAAATAATTACAAAAAGTTAAATAAACCTGTTAATGTACTTTCATCACCTTATTGGTGGTAGAAAACTTTTAGTTGGAAGATCTGCAAAGATAAGGACTTTCAGAGTCTGGGGATTAGAAAGAAAGGAGTCTTCTAGAAGTGCTCCTATACCTACCTGTTTCTTGGGATTTTACCTTGATCCTTCAATATCTGATAGCAACAAGGTTTTAAAATGACCATGTTACTGCTCTTATCTCTAACCCAGATATACCCCATCTTGCCCCACCTTGTCAGTGAATCTATGTAGGTGAGCTAAAGCACTTTCATCTGTCATTAAGAGACTAAGCTAGGTGACGTCACAAGGCAATTCAGTTCAGTTTAGTTCCATTCCATGGACACTTATTAAGTCTTTACTACATAACAGTCACTATACTCTATGCTGTTAACAAGGAATTTATGGTAGGGATCTCTTATAGATGGAGTGACCAAAAAGATATTATCATAGTGGTGAGACCTGAGCAGGACCTTGATGGAGAAGATAGATGTCCACAGCTAGAGACAGGTGATGAGTATGTGGTAAGAAATCCCTGGTTCATCCTCTGCTTTTATGAACCAGAAATATGAGCATGGGAGGAAGCAGGATGTTACAGGATGGTGGAGCTATTGGAGGGCATTAACTTTGCTTTTTAAACAATAATGTTTTTCATCCTTTTTAGAAGAGGACCAATGAAATCACAGGTGGTATCTTGACTTACATGTAAATTGGATTTCAGTGAGGCAGAGTTACACAAAGTTATTAGCTTAACTCTCTGTTCCAGAGTCATCAAAGACCTGTGACAAGACAAAAGTCAGGATGACTGGTGGAGGCCTGGGATACGGTGAATAACCTTGGCATCTTCGATGTCTGACCAAACTCCAAGTGTTCACAATGTTCCTCTAATTGTTCTCACGCACCCATTCCATCAGGGGAAGTCTTCACATGCTTGGGGCAGACATCCTCCTAATTCACTGATGAGTTTGAGGCCTGTTGGTTACTCTCAACCTGGTTTAAGCCATCTGCTGAAATAGTTTTACCGGGGTGCAGTTGCTGTGCACGCTGCAGTTTTTGGGAGCCACAAGTGAAAGCAACAATACCTTACCCTAAAATGCCTTTTTTATGCAGGCTTTTTTATATTTGACTTCTTCAATGTATCCTTGTAAACTCCCATGAAAACAGCAACTAAGCAGAATTTTGAGAGGCAGTGACCAATGTCGTTTCCTGAAAGTACAAAATTGCAGATCAGGCTCCAAGTTACAGAAATATTTTCCAAAGGCTTGTGGTCTCATCCAATCGTATTCTTTTGAGATAGTGGGATAGTGAAATCTACGTCCGACAAGGAAGTCAGAAGATTTTCATTTGAATCTCAGCTCTACAATTTGCCAGACACGTGACTTTGGACCAGAAATTTCATCTTGTTGAGCCTCAATTTTTTTTGTCTCTAAATTTCATAAGATATTGCTTGTGCAACCCACATTACAGAGTTGTTATAAGGAAAATTCTTTGTAAGCTGAAAAGTGCTATGCAAGTATGAGGAGTTATTGTAATGTTTGTCACATATGTCCAGATCAGTGAAATGAAATGTAATTATGATAGCCCAAGTGACAGTGTACCATCTCTTACTATATGACATTGGGGGAGTTATCTAACCACCCTAGACATTAGTTTCTTCATCTATAAAATGAAGGAAACAGACTAAGTAGTCTCTGAGATTCCTTCTAACTCCAAATCAAAAGAACGACAATAATAATCTGATATTTTCAAGATCCAGTTGTTGGTAATATTATCGTCTGCTTTTGTAATACATGCGGCCTACTGATGATGCTAGATCACAAAAATAATTGTGCTCTGCACTATCTATTAGGGAAGAAAATTGGCTTGAGGTTAGTTAAAAAATTCTCCAGGGCATACCACCAACTTACTAGCCTCCAGATGCCTTTCTAGCCTTGCATAGCTGACATATCAGTTATCTTATATTGCCCTCCATGGCATGTGTGATAACAACTCTTTATCCTTTCCTCTTTTTCTGTCATATTTTTGGAAGTGTTAACCTTCTTCCTTCTCCCTGGTTGATAAGCAGCTCTATGGATCTGTCACAGCTCATGCAAGTCTTTGCTTTGTTGAAAGAACTTGGGACTCTATCCATTGAACTAAAGCAGGAGCAGTGTCAGCTCCAGAAAACAGGCTGGAGAAGAGCCCATTCTCTGGGACCCCATCCATGGAGAGCAGGCAAAAAGCAAAGGGCTGCCTTCAATGAGGAATTTGGCCAGCCAAGAAAAATGCTGGATTGATCTGAGGGGAAATTTTTCATGCTTTCAGTACAAAGTGTTTTTTTTAGGAACATAATGAGAGAAAGTTTAATAAAAATGTGATTTGTCCATTTTGAAGTCATTTAAGAGAGTGGAAATCTCCTGCATGACAATTGGAATTTTGGGGGGTTTTCTGATTGTATATTTTAAAAGAGCCAATGATAGAAACTTTCAATTTCACTTCCCCTATTTGCTGAAGAAAGACAAATACCAAATTATAAACAAATTGATGAAAATGAAAAACCACTTTATGCCTGACTTTTTAACCCAGTTCAAAGCAATGGTCTTATTTGAAAAATGTTTATTAGATTTTTAGGGTTTTCCTCAGAAATCAGAAGGTATGCTAGGAAATGTTTCCTTATGACCTTCCGGTCTTAATTTACCAGCTTAAAATACTTGAGAGAACAGAATATCTTCTAGTGCTTGTTCTGAATTGGAAGAGAAATTAAAGAATTTTAAAGTCTTTCCATTATCCCACAGTGTAGGTCTGATAGAAGATTATTTCATTTTCCACATGATGAAATGGAGCCAGAAATGAGTGATTTTGTTGCTTTAACCAATTGAAATTATAATGTAACCAAACTTGAACTACAGTTCAGGTATTTGCTCTTCACCTAAAGAAGATAGTCCAAATAAACCCTACTTTACACAGTAGATAAAATGTATTATGAACATTGTTACCTGGCAAAGTGACAAGAAGCAGAGAAGGAAGAAACAAGTTTACAGAGAGCTTGGTGGGTGAGCCAATGAAGCAAAGTCATCCCAAGAGCCTTTAGAGATGAAAACAGAAGGAAGATAAAGAACAGACAAAAATAGAAAAGATGCAGATGTTTATATTGCATACATGCAAAAAAGATTTCTATGGCAAACTTTGTTTCCATCAATGACCATGGTCTTACCACATTTGATTCTAGCATCACAGTTCCATATATGAGGTACAAGGAAGTAAAAATGCCAGCAAAGAAAGCAAAGTTAGAGCAGCAGGACTAGATTAATTATACCCAGAAGAGGTCCATGATGGACATTGCGGTGACATTAAAATATCAAATCTCAAGGTATTTAAAAAAGAAAAGTATGACAAAGGTTTGGGGTGAGGTGGGGGGAATCAAAATAGATCTAGGATCTGAGTATGAAAGGTCACAACATTAAAAGACAGTAAATAAAAGAGAACAAGATTACTTTTCACAGCTGTGGGGGGATCATTAATGATCAAAGGATAAAGGTGATTAAATACATATATAATAGATAAATTTTAATTGCATTAAACTGAAAATTTTTTGCACACAAAAAAACAGTTAATCTAGGACAGTACTCCTTAAACTGTGGGTCATGACCCCATATGGGGTCATAAAAATTTGACAACAGTAAAAGGTTTCTGAATGTACAACAATCAAAAATTTATTAAAAATCAAACATGTAATGAATCCAAGGTGTTTCTGGCAGTGCTTGCCCATGTTGCATCACATAACTTCACTGCAGGCTTGATTCTGAACACACCACATATGCACTTTGCACGGAGCATGCCCTCAAGCCATGCAATGCCAGTGAAAGTTGCGGAAACACAAAAAGGGGTTGCAAGTGGAAAAAGTTTAAGAAGATCTGATCTAGGATAACAAAGGAAGCTCTTGATAGAAAACAAGTCTCTCCATCAAATATCCCTGAAAAGGGTTTTATTATCAAAAGTATACACACACATGCACGCGTGTGCACACACACACATAACTAAAATAAATATGGAAAACCAAAAGATAAGAACAAATAGGATTCAAAAGAATTGTAAGCTATTAACAACCATACGAAAGATTTCTCCAAATCACTAGTAAGATAAACTCAAATCAAAGCAATTCTGATGTTTCACTTCACACCCAGAAAATCAGCAACAATGGAAAAAAAGATAGAAAAATCAATGTTGGAGAGGCCCCAGAAAAACAGGTACACTGTCTTCCTCTTGGTTGGAGCCATGAGTTAATACAACCCCTAGAAAGCAAATTTTCTTTTACTAAAATGTCCATCATCTTTGACTCAGCAATTCCAATGCAAAGCATGTAACTAATGGAAGTCAAAAATAGAAAGAGAGATTCAATATGCACTAGACTGCTCATAACAGCATTCGTTGTAGCAAAGAGCTGGGAACAAAGTACTTATTTGAGCGAGGAATGGCTAAACATGACGCAATGGCCAAACAATGTCTAGGAATGTGATGGATCATTATTTTTTTCCATCAAAAGTGACAAATAAGATAAATACAGACATGCATGAGAAAAATTATATGAACTAAAGCAAAGTGATGTAAGTAGAACTTGAAAAAACATACATGATGACTATGATAATGTTATTGGAAAGAACAAAAAAGTAAAAATAAAACCAAACCCTATATAAATACAATGACCAAAATCTTGACTCTAAAAAACTGCATTAGAAAAAGCATTTCCTTCCGGTTTTTACAAAAGCAGGGTCCTATTGGCATGAAATACTGTACTCATTGTAACACTTGAGACTTGATTGATATACTGGTTGACTTTGCTAAACTACTTTTTTCTTTATTTTTATTTTTTGTTACCTACTGGGTAGGGCAAGGGGAGGATTATATTCAGAAATAATGATGTTATTTAAAAAGACATCAATAATTTTGAAAGGTAACTGAAAAACTATCAATACCAACCTATATTCCTACTTTCCCATCTCTATGGAAACTTGTTATGAAAATAATGTATGTATATTTTGTTTATCCTTGATGAAGACATAAGAAAGAAAGAGACAGACATTTGCAAATAATATTCTATAGCAGACTATATCTTTTGAGTCACACATTTGAGAATGATAAAGACTGCAAGATTCAAACATGCTTATTGTTCATTGACTATAAAAAGTGCTTTACTTGGTAAAATGCCACCTTAAAGAATCTTCTCCAGGAATATGTCTCCCATGCATATGCAAAAATCATGGCAGTTAAAGAAGTACAACAGTAGCAAATTTATTCTGAAGAATTAAAGTTGTAAGTATGATGGAGTATCACAGGGTGGGGTTTGGAGGCAGGGGAAGGGGTGGCAGAAGGGATGAATAGACAAACATTACCAATGGAGACATGCAGGAAAGATAAAGAATTTTAGTTGAGAGACATTATTGGGAAATAAGGTGGGCCAGTTACCCAGTGAGAAACAAATGGTTGAAAGATGGAAAGTCCATGTACCCTTCTGGTATCCACACAATGTCAAAGGATGCAAAGGAAGGACTCCAATAGGTTGAGTCACCTGCTTGTGGTGAATTTATAAGAGGATGTGGGCAAGAATTTCAGGTGAGAAGAAGGCATGGATGAATTGTGATCTTCATCATTGGAGGAAGTGACATTATGACATTATGGATGGAAAAGTAAAACAGGCAGTTATTTCTACATTAAAGCACTCTTCGTTTATAACAAACACTTCCCCCTTTAGGTTTCTTTAAAGAGAGAGATCACCTTTTAAAAATAATGCATTTTGTTTTTACAATATATTCATTTTTAATCTATTCTTCCCTCTTGCTTATCCAATGAGCCTTCCCTTGTGTCTGATTTTTTTAATTAGCAAAACAGACCAAAATGTAAATCAGTCTTGAAGTATGTAGAGTATTCCACAACTGCAGTCTCCCACCCCTCCAATGACAGAAGGCAAGTGCATTTTATCATCTCCTCTCTAAAGCTGAAAACTGGCCATTATATTATATAATACGGATCTAACTTAAAAGGGATCTGAAAGTCATCTAGTCCAACATCCTCACCTTACAGGTGACAAAACTGAATTTCAATGAGGTAAGTGGCCTGCCAAGGTCATTCAAACAATAAATTCCAAAATTCTATCTTTTCAAATGTGTTATTTAAAAAATAGCTGTACCAGTAATTTAGTTTCCCAAATGAGTTTTATGAATACTTCCATATGTCTCAGAGAAAAGTTTATTCAATTCCACAGGGATTTATTCATTTCCTGTTATGGGGACATTTGATGACACTAGGTTAATATCTCCCACTTATACCTGGAATTCCCATCAACAAGAAGCTAGTACCAAAGTGTACCACATGAGTATTAGGGCCTTTTAACTCTTTTTGATACATCACTGACATTAGACCCTTTTTTATTCTCTTGAGAGAATCGCATGTAATAGTAGATAAAAGCAAGCCTCAGAGTCAGAACAGCCTGGGTTCAAGGTCCAACTTTGACACATAATGACTTTGTAACCCTAGACAAGTCCCTTAATATCCCACTACAACTTAGCAACTCTCTAAGACCTAAAAGGGATGCCAATCTGCATTTGCAAAGGGAGTTTTCTCCCTGGGAGTTCCTTACCATGATGAAATCACAGGCCTGGACCAACTTCATTTTCTTATTAAGTTTCTTTTAAAGTTCAAAATATTCATTAGAAGCCATAGTTCAGACACCTGGGAACATATTGAGTACCACTGAAATTCAATGAATATGATTTATTTTTAGTAACTATTTATAAACCCCTACAATAGAATCTTGAAAACTCAATTCATGCTTCAGAACTCTTCCATCATGCTCCTAATTAGTATACAATTAGAGAGGTAATTAAAAGGAATCAACAATTTTTAACAAAATTTCTAGTTCTTTTGTTAAGGAACTAAAAATGCTGGATGAAAACCAGTAATAAATTTTATAGGTAGGTCAATCAACATTTATTAAGCACCTACTAGTGCCAGGCAATGTGTTAAGCAGTGGGAATATAAAGGGGGGTAAAAGAGTCCTTGCCCTCAAGTAGTTCACAGTCTAATGAGATTCAACATGCAAGCAAATATATACAAACAAGCTATATAGAGGATAAGTAGGAAATAACAAAGGGAAGGCACTAGAATTCAGAAGGGCTGAGAAAGGCTTCTTGTAAGAGAAGGATCTAACACTGAGAGTTAAAGCAAGTTATGAAAGTCAGTACATGGAGTTGCAGAGAGAGGACAGCCAGAGAAAATGCCCAGAGTTGAGGTAAAATCTTTCAATATTTTTTAGATCAAATTTTTACTTTTCTTATATAAAAGCTTTCTATTTTTAAAATTAATGCAAGGGAAACATTTGCTACTGCATATTTCACCTCTATCAATACATAGGGCACATCCTGCTTTAGCATACCTTTGGGTCACCCATATAATCTAAGCCATCCCAGGTCATTTCTTAAAGTAATGTGTATGGTAACAATCTCACTACATGTTCTGTTTAAATCTGCTACTGATGTTGCATCTGTCAAACGGCCAAAAGACTTGACCCAGTTGTACTGAATAAGCCCTACAGATTATTTGTCAGACAGATTCAGTAACCCAATATTTGTTTTTTTTATTTAATTGGTATGCAAATAGGGCAACAGGACAGCATTTGTGCTCGATACAGTTGTCACTTCAAATTCTGGTAACATTCATTATCATGCTTACAGATGTTTTTTCCACACCTAACATCTGCTAGTACTACCTAAACCCCAGGAAGTCGACAAACCTATGCAAACTTCCTCTCTGTGTGTATCTCTCTCTCTGTTATCTGTTCCATGCACACTAATTTTGTGCATCTGAGGTCCCTGTTTGCCAGAATTATGCCTGCTTCCTAACACCTCTGCCTCCAGAGCTTTAGATTTGAAATTGAACAGACACAAAGCCAATTTATCATAGGATGACATGTGTCATGTTCCTGGTATTACCAGAGGAACCTACTGTATGCACTGTATTTATCCTTTTGTTGTCAACATGGACCAAGGCAGCATAGACCAGAGTAGTTAGCTATTGGATTTGTAAATATGATATATATTTAAGGGATATGGTTTTAAATACTACTGCTTATAAAATATGGAGCTATATCATTCTGCTTAAGACAAGATTTCCTTTGTCAAATGATCATTCATCATGCAGGAGCACAACATATTCAAATGTGTGCATCAAATACAAATATATTGGAATGCATTCCTTGAAAGACTTTTTTTTTTAAAAAAAGCAACCCTCACTCAAATCGACAATTTATCTTTTTCTATCTCTTCCATTTTCAAATAAATCATCATTGTGCTTAATGATGGTTTTATCATGTTTACAAAACACATCCACATTACACAGATTTTATGAACAATAAATATAAGTATCAAACTATACCACCAATTCATCTTTCACAAGCTAATATGATATATGTACTTTTTAACATACTAACAATGCATCTCTCACTTTGTTTTGTAGATCAAACACAAGAAAGAAACTTCCAGGGATTGTAATATTTCAATAAGCCTAATAGCTAAAAGGGGAAAGCTTTTCATTTGAACTGTGTTTAATCTGAAGCTGAAAACTTGAGGGTAAAACTTTAAATTGTGAGTGTACTTGGGCATGGAATGACATCTTCTTACCAGCCTCTACAAATATCTGTATTTTATCAGTGCCACTGATAAAATATGAGTATTAGGGCCTTTTAACTCTTCTTGATCCATCACTGACATTAGACCCGTTTTAATTCTCTTGAGAGAATCATGTGTAATAGTAGATAAAAGCAAGCCTCAGAATCAGGACAGCCTGGGTTCAAGGCCCAACTTTGACGCATAATGGCTTTGTAACCCTAGACAAGTCCATAATCTCTCACTACCACTAAGCGTGTAAAAACTTGGCACCTAGTTGCTCATTTTCATATGAATTTCATTGGAAGGGGTTTAGGGGAAATAAGAGGTTCAGCTCCATTTGCTTCCATGGATGGTCTTCAAAGTTAATCAATCAATCAACAAGCATTCAATAATAATTGCTCACATTTATACAGTAGTTTAAGGCTTACATAGTGTATTACAAATGCTATCACATTTAGTCCTCACAACAAACCTATGGAGGTAGGTGCTATTATTATCCTTATTTTTTCAGAAAAGGAAACTAAATCTGAGAGAAATTAAGTGACTTTTCCAGGGTCTCACAGCTAATAAGCATCTGAGGTAGGACTGGAGCTCAGCTCTTTTGCACTCCAAGTCCACTCCACTACCTAGAGGCCTCCCCTATGCTAGGTACTGTCCTGCAACACTGGGGATATAAATACAATAAATTAAATAACCTTTGCAGTGAAAAGTAAATACACTGACAATACTAGCACTTTTATGGAGGATCTATGTACTATATGGTTAAATCAAATCTCACATAAAAATCAATGTTCTAAAAATGTGAGTATAAGGACTTTGATAAGACTCAAGATCTAGAAGCAGGCAAAGCATGCCCAGTTGTCCTGGGTGAAGGACAAACACATTGGAATTGAAGCTGAATGAGTGGAGAGAAAACTATCCCTGGATAAAGGGTACAAAACTGATCTTATTTATATATCCATTCAACTAGAATTTCTGACCAAAGAAGAAATAGCCTGCCACTAGCACCAGGTGCTAGCAATCAGATGACCAAATGCAGAAGGTACACATTTCTGAACTCAAAGAGATGCCAATCTAACAGAGAAAGTCATAGCACGCCTCAAATGGCTGACTTGAGCTAAAGTAAGGTATTGAGCTACTACCATGTCTGTATCTCGAAAGAGGTAAGAAACAAAAAGGAAAAAAGTTAGATATATATAGATGGCTGAACAAGTTGTGGCATATGATAGTGATGGAATACTGTTGTGCTATAAGGAATGATGAGCAGGATTCTCTCAGAAAAACCTGAAAAGACATATATGAACTGTTGCAAATTGAAATGAGTAAAACCAGGAGAACACTGTACACAGTGAGAGCGATATTCTAAGATAATCAACCACGAATGACTTAGCTATTCTCAGCAATACAATGATCCAAGCCTACTCTGATTGACATACAATGAAAAATGCTATCCATCCCAGAGAAAGAACTGATGGAGTCTGAATACAGATCAAAGCATACTTCTTTATTTTTTACTCTTTATTTTTCTTGGAGTTTTATTTTGGTCTATATTTTCTTTTACAGCATGACTAATATAGAAATATGTTTGCACAGCTACATATGTATAACCTATATCAAATTGCTTGCCTCTCCAATGAGGGAACTGGGGAGGAAGGGAGAGAATTTAGAACTCAAAATTTTAAAAATTAAAATTAAAAATTATTTTACGTGTAATTGGGGAAAAACAAAATTCTATATAAATATTTTTAAAAAGAAAAAAGAATGCATTATTGAACAATGAACACATATGAAAAAGTCTGGTGACAGCAAGAAGCTACTTATTTTCCTTCCTTGTCTCCCAAGGCTAACACCTCTTTCTCAATCTGCCAATACTTCCTGAACCTAGACCAAGAGTTCTTAAATTTGTGTGTGTGTCATGGATAGCTCTGACAGTCTGGTGAAACCTATAGTCCTTTCTCCAAAAGAATTGTTTCCAAATGCATAAATTAAATACCAAGGACTACAAAGGACACTGATTATATTGAAATATAGTTATCGAATTATTTTAACAGGTTCACAGACACCAAATCAAGAATTCATGACCTAGACAGACACCAAGCAATTCCAGAAGGAAAAAAAAATCATTAAATAACAAGAGTAAATCAAAGGCTTATTGTCTCCATCTCAACATCAGTATTGTTTCTCACAAAGCCCAGAGCATTTATGGGTGCAACTCAGAGAGCAACAGCACGTACTTTTGATCTTCTATGCCTTTTCTGTTTCTTTTTAGCATTTTTTTTCTCTTGGAGTTCCTGCAGCTGTAGGCTCTATCATATAGATTTCTCCATCAGGGTGAGCACTGAAGTTTATATAGCAATAAAGCATAATCCTGTTGAAACCTTGCCTGCTTAACTGATATACTTCCCTTCCTGCTGAACAACTCCTTTTCTGCTGAAAAGAATGAGCTTCCATTAACTATTTGGTATTCCAGAAGGCATCCCCATGCTGGATTGTCCAGAGTAGGGTGAGGAAGTTTTCAGAAGTGCCAAATAGTTATTGACACAGAATCTCCACTAAATTGTCACAATAAACATAAGCCATATGCCCCTGATGAATCATCTTACCTTGTTGGAAGCCCCAAATATCAGATGGCCCTGATAATACCAATCGTTTATCATCAAGAAAAATATTCTTGCACAAAAGAAAGAGACATTACTTTTTTAAAAGTCCCTGATTTTTGTTGTTATTGTTAGAATCTCAGCTATTCTACAGCTACATAGATGCAATGAACAAAGCTTGGGACTTGAAATCAGAAAGAAGACCTGAGTTCAAATTCTGCCTCAGACACTTAGTGACTGTATCACCCTGGGTAAGTCACTTAACTCCTTAGCCTCAGTTTTCTCCTCTGTAAAATAATAATAGTACATACCTTACAGGGTTTTTATAAGGACCAAATGAGATAATAATTCTAAAGTGTTTTATAATTTTGCAACAATGTAGAAAATACTAGCTAGTATAATTATTAATACCTTAGTGACCTTAAATTTTATATTGATCACAAGCTCTTATGGAAACAATTTTAAGGCTATACCTTATATATACCCTCTACCCTTATCATAACATTAGAGCCAGTGCTGAATATATTGTTCAGTGCTTAAGGCTGTACACCTGGAAATGAGGAGGCTGCTTGGCTTGGAGGAAGAGGATTGAACCTGAAGTCCAAAGAGACAAGGATTTGAATCCTACTTTTGATGTGTTCTTGCTGTGTGGCCTTGGACAAGTCACCCAACTTTTCTAAACCTCAATTTTCTCATTTACATATGTTAGTAATAATACCTATAGTTACCTACCTGGCAACAGAGTTGTGAGAAGCAAATGAGATACAGTACCTAAAGCATTTTGCAAATTATACACTCAATGCAAAGTAAGCTCCCTACAAGTAGGAAATGTTGTGTTTTGTTTTCTTAACACAAGGCCTGAAAAGCGAGTAGGCACTTAATGAAGGCTTTTTGTTTCATTGACAAATTATAAATATGTTACACCAGGGGTTCTTCAACTTTTGGGGGTAATGAACCTCTTTGGCAGTCTCATAAGGCCTGTGGGCCCTTCTCAGAATAGAGTCTGTTGTCTGCATTTACATTCATAATTGAAGGAAAGGCTAAACGTCAGTTGGAGATAAGATTTTTTAATAAGATGAATTTTTCCATGTAATTTCACTTTCTCTGAAATCTATTCAGGGACCTCAAGTGAAGACTCCCTATTTAAAGTTTGCCTTTCACTGTTGTTCCTCTATTACATTGTTTAACAAACACTGGACATTAGATGTTAGAAAAACTCTCTGAACCACTTTAGGCTGAGACAATTGTATGACTGACTGCACAGCACCACGAATTGGGAGTGTTTTAGACAGGGTGTGGAGAGAGCATAGAGTTGAAAAACTGAGGAATCAAATAATTCACAAGCTGCCCACAGAAGCTACCTTTTTATGGGGAGATCACATAATTATTCCAGAAATAACCATCACTTTGTTGGGATATCTTGGAAGCTCATAAAAGGGAGGTTGTTGAAGACCAAGTTGCTATTACTTTGACCTAGGGTAGATTGAGTTAAACCCCACCTAACCTCCAGGAATACAGGGCAGCTAGGTGGCATAGTGAATCGATTCCTGGGCTTGGAATCAGGAAGACTCATCTTCATGAGTTCAAATACAGCCTCAGACACTTACTTAGCTATATGAACCTGGACACTTAACCCTGTCTGCCTCAGTCTCCTCTTCTGTGAAATGAACTGGATAAGGAAATAGAAAACCATTCGAGTATGTTTGTCAAAAAAAATGGGTTCCCAAAGAGTCAGAAACAATTAAAATGACTGAACAACAGCATATACCCCACCCAAGGAGTACTGTTGAGCCCTTGGTGACTGTTTATTTGACTGGGGTTTCTCAGATCCAATAGAACTTCCTTGTGTTCTTCCTTTACCTTGGGATCATGAAGCAAGCCTTCAAAGGCAAAGACCAGGAAAAGCGTGTTCAATGACACTTCTATTAAACAATTGTTAACTTGAACCCTCAGACTCCCAGTTAGCCCACTGAGCCAGGTAAACTACTCTTTTGGGACAAGAGATGAAGAAATAAAGGACACCAAAAGAGCTTTGATCCCCTTCCATCAATCTCCAATAGTGTCACATTTGTTAGTGGTATTAGGGAGTCCCATGGATGGCACAGCAAACACATTCCCAGGTACGTGTCCTACTCTAATTTGGAGGTTTCAGAGGAAGGTGGCAAGAAGATTCATCAGTCTGTCCCATTATAGAGATTCTTTTACCCTCCAATTTATCTATCTATCTACCTATCTGTATATGTATTGTATGTGTATACATATTTGTTTGCATATTTTCTTTCCCATTAGACTGGGAGCTCCTTGAGAGCAGGGACTGTTCTCTGCCTATCTTTCTAGCCCTGGTTTTTAGCACAGTGTCTGGCACACTATAGGTACTTAATGAATATATGTTGACTAAGATGGGGAGCTCCCAGTGAGGAATTCTCTCTTTTATATCAATGCCAATCAGCATCTACTCTGCTCAGCTTATGAGTATTACAGAGTTGTCTGAGCATTAAGAGTTTAACAGATTTGCCTAGGGCTCACATAGCCATTTATGTATCAGAGATGGAATTTGAACCCAGGTCTTCCTGACTCTGAGGTCAACTTTCTTAAAACATATGTAATCTTCCCTTCCCCCTCCCAAAAGAAAAAAAAATACATTCAATGTATCTCAGCTCAGTTCACTAGATTTCAAAACTATTATGCTTCAACTTAATTTTAATGTTTCTATTTTCACCAATCCAGTGTTGATCAACGTGGAGCTGCATTCATCCCATTGATAGTTCTAAGGAACAATTCGTTTTATTAGGAGAAAGGGAAAACCTTGCTCTTACTACAAGAATTCATTGAGTCAGAAATAATATAAAATTACATTTTTATTTTATGCCATAAATATATTAGCTTTGAAGGATTAA
>NW_020954552.1:3866519-3869257 GCF_900497805.2 Vombatus ursinus
ATATATATATATATATATATATATATATATATATATATATATATGGTAGAAATGCATCACACCGAATAATCCTCAACCAGGACTAAACAAAGTGTGTTAGTTTAAGTTGAAAGGGGACTTTCTTTTCTTTGGCTGAATGAAGCCTGAAAACTAACAGGAATATGAAAGTGTATTGTACCAGGGAATTCTGCATAAACAATTTGATACCATCTAATACTTTAAAAGTGCAGGTCTATAAGCCTTTGCATTCTTGTGGAACATGTTAAGATCAATGGTTGCTGATGAGCAATATTTAAATGAATCTCTAAATGACTATCATAAAAAAATGTTACTTGACTCAACCCCTGCTGCTCTGGGCTCTAAAGTTATGAGTTCTATTTACACAAATGCATGTATGACTGTTGGACTTGGCAGGAGTTTCTCGAGCTTGGTATTCAGTAGCATATCTATTCCAAATGAAGTGAACATCAGGCTGTACCAAGCATGTTACTTCAGGCTGGGATAAAGCAGCATGCTAACCTCATGTACATGATACAAAGAGCATAAGAGAGATAAATATGAATGGCTGCTCTTAACCCTCTTTATGAGCAGAAAGTTGCACAAAGCGTGGCTGGAATTGGAAGAACGTGGCAATTCTACCTTACACTGGCTCTAGGAAAAGCCACTAAATGAACTAAAACACAAGGAACATGAGAAACAAGCAAGATGAATTAGAAGTGTATATAAACCAAGAAGGTTATTGGTCTAGAGGGGATAACTGAAACCTGATGGGAGCACTTTCTTAATTGGAAAGTCAACACAGATGGGTACAATCTGTACAGGAGTGATAGGAATAGAAGAAAATTTGGAATGGTAATATATATGAAATGCATTTTTAACGTGAGTGAGATAGGATATGATAGCGAGTAGTATGTTATATTTAGGTAAAACTTTAGGGAATGGAAAATACACAGTACAAAGGACCAGGTTTAGATACAGGCAAGGTGTATGGTTGGGGGAAGGGGAGAGAATAAAATCTTGAGGGGAAAGGACAAAAAGAGATGTAAACAATTCTGAAACTTCTATGCATTTTGTCAAATAAGGGTACACGTAAAGAATTCAAAATACCCAGATACTTATTTGATTACAAATATAGCTCAGCATGGAGTAATAAATATAGAGCCAATGTGCAATCTAGAACATAGAGAAACTAATCTGGATAGAATGTGAATTTGATCTAGCTTTCATAACTTGACAAAATCAAAAAAGAACAAAGGAATATTGCTGTCATGAGATAAGGAGACAGAAAGGGAGGATATAGAGAGGTGACAGGCAGGCAGAAAAACAGACAAAAAAATGCAGAGAGACAGATATCTTGTTTGTGTGTATTTGTTTCATATTGTCTCCCCCACTGGACAATGAACTCTTTAGGAAGAGGGGCTGTTTTTTGCTTTCTTTAATCCTCTGCTCTTAGTACAGTACCTGGCCCATTGTAGACACTTAATAAAGTTTTACTGACTGATTAGTGACTAGAGACTTCTATACTAATTTGTTTTGTTTTCTGCTATACTAATTTGTGAAAAGAAAATGTGATACAGAATTACTCATTGTTTTTCATTTGAGAGGAACAAGATTTTGACATTACAGGAGCACTCCAGAGTATTAGAAAAAATAATAGCTAACATTTTTGTAGTATTTTAAGGTTTGCAAAGCACTTTACATATATTATATCATTTGATCCTCACAAAAACCCTATGAGGTAGGTACTATTTTTAATTCCCATTTTATAGATGAGGAAACTAAAGATAGGTTAAGTTACTTGCCCAGGATCACACAGCTACAAATAAGAGTCTGAGGCAGTTTTCAAACTCAGGATTTCCTGATGCCAAGTCTAGTGTTCTATCTACTATGCAACACTGTCTCACTAGAATACAAAATTCAATAGATATACCACATCAGATTACCATCCTTTCATAAAAGTACTTTCAAGCCAGAAGCATCTTCACATGTCTGGAGGCTAAAAAAAAATCTGCTCTGCTTTTTGAGTAAGTGAAATCTGTAAGAGATTAGTCTGTTTATCATTTAACAGGAATCAATTAATGTAAGAAAGAGAAGAATGTGAGAACACTATGAAATGAAGCTAAGACATTTCAAAGGAAAGAGCTGAATGGAAAAAAATGCCAGTAGCTAGAGAGAAGGCATGCATCAAATAACAAAATTTAATTGTTTTCTGTGGTCTTTTGTAAGAAAAAAATGTGTATTTATATCAGGATAGAACACAAACTTTGTAAAAGTATTTATCCATAAAAGGAGGAGAATTCAAATCAGGTTCATGTTTGAAAAATAATAGAATTGAAAACCAGAGCAAGTTATATAGAATAATTAATAATCTAATAAGAAGTTTTTTCTTAAGCACCATGACATGTTCTACTGTGTTCTAGGCATAACTTACATTCTCTGTACTCTAGGATTTCGTAATATTGGGGAGACAAGATGAACATACATGAATCAAAAAGGAAAGTATACAATCCCCTCACCAAAAAATACAATACTTGCTATGGTGCAGACTGGAGGCTAGGTAAAAGTTCAGAGAAGTGTGAGATCCCTGTGGGTTGAGCAGTTGGGTATTCAAATGGATATGTGAATTTCCAGGTTATATGAACCACAAGATGGAGGACTACACATTTTCTCTGACCCCCATGTCCACTCAGACCTCTCTAAAACAGAAGTTATGCACTAAAGATAAAGCAACATCAATT
>NW_020954552.1:3869286-3870370 GCF_900497805.2 Vombatus ursinus
AAAAAAAAAAAAAAAAAAAAAAAAAAAAAAAAAAAAAAAAAAAAACCTCATGAACTAACTCTGAGCTCACTCAGAACATCTCACCAATAACCCACTGTGTCAGCAGTGAGACCATACCAGCAGACACAAGGACATGACACTGACTTACAACAAACCTCCCATACCCTAGTTCCTCATCCTTTCTACAAGTGCCATGGAGACCCTGGATACAGAAAATTGAATGGAGATAGAAAGGAATATACCTCTTTCTCAGTGGTACAGGGCACCTACACAAAAATTGACCATGTATTAAAGTATAAAAACCTCACCATCAAATACAGAAAGGCAGAAATACTAAATGCACCCTGTTCAGATCATGATGCAATAAAAATCACACTTAATAAAAGATCACAAAAAATAGATTAAAATTAATTAGATACTAAATAATCTAATCCTAAAGAATGAATGGGTCAAACATCAAATCACAGAAACAATCAATAATTCCATTAAAGAGAATGACATCAATGAGACAACATATAAAAATGTATGGGATGCAGCCAAAGCAGTACTTAGGGGAAAGTGTATATCTCTAAATGCTTACATCAATAAAATAGAGAAAGAGCAGATCAACAGGAATGCAACTAAAAGAGCAAGAAAAATAATGAATTAAAAATCCCCAATTAAACACCAAATTGGAAATCCTGAGAAATCAAAGGAGACATTAATAAAATTGAAAGTAAGAAAACCATTGAACTAATAAATAAAACTAAGAATTGGTTTATGAAAAAACAATAAAATATATAAACTATTGATTAATTTGATTTAAAAAAAGAAAATCAAATTACTAGTATCAAAAATGAAAAGGGTGAATTCACCACCAATGCAGAGGAAATTAAAGCAATGATTAAGAGCTATTTTGACCAATTGTATGCCAATAAATCTGACAATCTAAGTGAAATTGATGAATATTTACAAAAATATAAATTATCCAGATTAGCCAAAGAGGAAATAGAGTGCTTAAATGACCCTATTTAAGAAAAAAACAAATTAAACAATCAATGAACTCCCTAAGAAAAAAATTCTAAGGGCCAGATGGATTCCCAAT
>NW_020954552.1:3870441-3884913 GCF_900497805.2 Vombatus ursinus
TCTATCAAACATTTAAAGAACAATTAATTCCAATACTATACAAACTATTTGGGAAAATAGGTAAAGGAGTCCTACCAGATTCCTTTTATGACACAAATATGGTGCTGATACCTAAACCAGGAAGAGCCAAAACAGATAAAGAAAATTACAAACTAATTTCCCTAGTGTGGAAAATGCTATCCACATCCAAAGACCTGATAGAGTCTGAATGCAGATTGAAACATACCATTTTCATTTTTTAGAAATATGTTTTACATGACTGCACACATATAATCCATACCAAATTGCTTTCCATTTTAGGAAGAGTAGAGAGGAGGGAGGGAGAAAATTTGGACCTCAAAAAAGTATTTAAATGAACATTAAAATTTGTCTTTACATGTAATTTACTATTTAAAAAAAAGAGGAAAGAAAAAAGCTAAACACCATATCAAAAAAGCCTGATATTATGTACAATATTGTATACCTATGACACCCCAGTCCACAAAAAAGTGGGGGGAAAGTATCTTCTCATCTGTCTTCTTAGGGGCCAAGTGTGGTCATTATAATTTCATAATATTCTATTTTGATTGTTTTGTTGTTGTGGTTGTTTCCATTTACATTGATGTCTTCATTGTACATAGTGTTTTCTTGGTTCTCCTTGTTTCATTCTGGGTCAGTTCATAGAAGTCTTTCTATGTTTCACTGTTCTTGTAATGTTCATCATTTCTTGTAACAAAGTAATATTCCATTACATTAACATACCACATTTTTTAAACCTTCTCTAGGTGATCAGTCTCTACCTTGTTTCATGTTTTTTGTTATGTAAAAAGTACTGCTATAAACAAGCTTTTCTTTTGTCATTGACCATTCTGCATTATATTCCTCACAATATAATCTCTTAGGTTAAAGGATATGGACATTTTAGTCACTTTCTTTGCATAATTCCAAATTGCCTTCTATAACAGTTGTACCAATTCGCAATCCCATTATCAATGTATTAGCATGTCCATCTGTCCATAATGACTCCAGCATTGATTATGCCCATTTTTTATCTTCCCTGCAAATTTACTGGTGTGGCACAAAAATTCATGATTATTCTGAAATGCATTTCTCTTGCCGTTAGTGTTATTTTTAATAATAATAATAATAGCTATCACTTACATAGCACTTTAAGGTTTGCAAAACTCTTTACAATATGTTATCTCATTTCATTCCCACAATAGCCCTATGAGGTAGTACAGTTATTATCCCCATGCTGCAGACAAGGATAACTGAGGATAGAATAGGTTAAATGACTTGCCCACAGTCCTGGCTCCAAACTTGTGTCCTGGCTCCAAATCTAACTCTCTATCTACTACACCAGTATTTAGTGATTTGAAACATTCCTTCATAAGATTGTTAATATTTTGTAATTCTTCTTTAGAGAATGTTGCTAACTTACAAACTTTGACCACTGAGCAGCATTTATACAGAGTTATTAGGGATGCTCTTTGAATATTTTAATATTAGGGACTGTCAACTCTGTTAAATTAATTTCCATATGTTATAACCTTTTGCTTATAAATGTCCATTTACACATGGCTTAGTTCAGCTACAAATTGGTCAAACCATCTATATATTAGACATGCCAAAGAAAAAAAATTATTCATTACTCAGGTTCTTTCAATTATGTTCATTAAAATATTTTCCTTGAATTAAAAAATAATGGAGTCAAAACAAATAATTTTAAAGCATTGTTGCTATTTAATAAAACTTAATTTTTTTAGAATTTAAAACATTGAGATTATTTTCTAGATGGGCAGATGAGAGATAGATTACTCAGTTTTTAAGAAAACCTGAACTACTCATTTATAAGCACTAAAACAAAATTCTCCATTAAGGTAGGAAAGTCCTGAAACTTTAAGACAAACTAATCCACTTGCAAATGGGTTTTGACTCCTGGGCAAATAAATTGACACATTCTGTTTCTTTCAAAACATTAACTTGGCAATGTACAAAAAATAATGACTACTGATGCCTCTTTACCAATGTGATAGAAAGCAAATGAAGATAACTCAATTCAGAATAGCAAAAGCATTTACAGAAGAAGAAAGATATAGCCATATTGACCTGGCTAAGGAAGACAATAAAAATTAGATTGGGCAAATATTTCATAAATACTGAGAGCAAATTTTTAAGAAGATAAATGTAGTCAGGACTCTCTATCTAGTGCCATAGCACACTAACATCAAAAGTTGTGTTAGAAGTGTGAAAGTTGGGGTTGTGATTAAAGAAAAAAAAACACCAAGACATACTTATCCAGAAGCTGCCCCTTGTTTACTGTTATTCACTTCTAACATAAAAAGGGGAGGGAATATGGTAACAGAAAAAGTATATTAAACAAGAATGCAGAAGAACTGGGTTTATTCTGGCCCTAGCTCTATCACTTACTGTTTTTATGACCTTTGGACATTAGTTTTTTCATTTGGAAAATAACGGTAGTAGACTAAAGGTTCTTACCCTGGCATCTAAAGGCTTCCTAGACAGATTTCAAGAAGTGTACAAATTTGGATGAGAAAAAAATGACATCTTCATTTGAAAATAATTGGTTTCATTTGTAATCCTTTATTTTATGCATTTAAAAACGTTATTTTGAGGAGTCCACAGGTTTCATCAGAAGGAGGCCATTCATGACACACAAATGGTTTAGAACTTCTGCACGAGATAATCTTTAAGGAACCTCCCAACTCCAAAAATCTCTAGAATTCTAAGGTCTCAAACTTGAATAAGATAAAAAGATGACTATTGTCTTTAGGCAGCTACATTAGCTCTCCTCTCCCTTTATCTTATTTAGTAGCCTTCTTCTACACTAAACTATTGTTCTAGAGATTCATGGTAGAATAGTAAAGAGAGGGCTGAACTTGAAGGGAAAAAAACCTTGTTTCAAATTCCAATTCTTATTTATAAGCCATGGGACTACAAATAGGGAAGTCATGTAAGCTCTCTGGGTCTCAGTTTCTTTATCTGTAAAATCAAGGTAATAATACTCAAATTGCTGATTGCAAATAATACTCAACTCCCAGTTGGTGTGAGGTACAAATGAAAAAATGTATGTGAACTACTTTGCAAACTCTGAAGCACTTTATAATGTCAATTTATTTTCTAATCTGTCCCATACTGAGCCCTTCAGTTAGTATACAAGAATCATTTGCCTATGGTATGATGAACTTTTAAGTAGGAAATATGTGTAGGGTAATAAATTACTGGGACAAAGTACAATTGAGAATTCTAGTTTTATATAGCTAAAATACGTATCTTTTGTTTCTCTTGTTACCTCCATGTTAATTGACATCCCCACCATCTTGACTCACTCACTATGCCCTCAGTTCCTTGAGGATATCAAAGTCCAAGGTTCAAACCAAAACTGTTATTCATCTAACCCTTGATAGCCAAAACAGAGTCACCCATCCTCACTATTTCCCACAAACAGAATGTCTTTCATTTGGACTTAGAATAAATACTGTCTTCTATCCTTCCTCCATCAGTTTCTCAGTCACAGTTAACACTAGCTGCCCCCAAAGATATTTCACACCATTATTTTGTCTCATCAGTCACTTTCTCGCTCATCATGTTACAATCCTCTAACTCCAGCTTTAACTCCAGCTGCTCTCTGTGTCTCTGTGTCTGTATTTCTCTGTGTGTCTGTCTTTCTCTGTGTCTCCATCTCTCTGTCTCCATCTTTCTGTCTCTCTTTCTTTCCTACATACACACACACACACACATTCACACACAAATCTGTTGTCTACTAAGAAAGGGACACAACTTTAGTGTATGTTTAACTGGTAATTGTTGCTGTATGAGTTGAGTGATCACCTCAGGAAAAAGAGTGAAGGTAACAGGGGTACTGCCTCAAGGTCACATGTGGCCCTCTAGGCCTTCAAGTATGGGCCTTTGAATGAATTCAAAATTCACAGAACAAATCCCCTTAATAAAAACATTTGTTCTGTAAAACTTGGACTCGGTCAAAGGGCGTCACTTGAGGACCCAGAGGGCCACGTGTGGCCTTGAGGCCACAGGTTCCCCACCCCTGTCTAGGCTTTGCCTATCTCTCCTCCCAGGAGGCTGGTTCAGGATGCAACATTCTCTTTGGTCCTTAACTTCTTCATACCACTCTCCTCTCTCATAAGTTGGAGGATGGGTATGGGATAGAGCTAGAGATTTTATCAGCTACACTAAGTAACATACCTATTACAACAATTTACTTTTTATCTTTTTGCTATTTTACAGTTTGTAGATGGTGAAAAAATATTAATAATATAATAACAGCTCACAGTCCTTAGGAAAATTCCTAACACTGGGATATAGATTCAGATCTCTGCTCTAATTTAAATTGTGAATTTCCAGATAACCCCTCTATTCCCAGTTTATGGGCATATACTAAGTATACAGACATGCAGTATAAGCCTTCATGATAGACCATGGTTTGTTTTTAGTTTTTCCTTAGAATGAAGCAAAATCAGGATAATGCAAACAGCTTAGATTTTAAAAATAAGAAAATAGTGTATCACAGTACCTGTTACAGGAAAAGCATGGGAAGGGAAAGCTGGGGAAGGAGTAGACTTCCTGGGATTTCCTTCAGTCCTTGACAAGATGACCAAAACCAGAAACTTCAGGTGCTGGCAGGGACCAATAGTTCACAACATCTCTCTCAAGTGTAGCTCAGCTCTTCTCTGTGTGTCTCTGTCTCTCTGTCTCTTTTTTTGTCTCTGTCTTTTTCTCTGTTTCTTGTTCTCTCTTTATCTCTGTCTCTCTCTATCTCTCCTTCTTTCCCTTCCTCCCTCCCTCATCACCTATTAACCCTTAGCTAGTGCTTCTCTCTCTGGCTCAGCTTCTTAAGTCTTAGGTGAGGCTGAGTAACAATTCTGCCACTGCTACTCCTCTCAGCCCTGGCAGTCCCAGCACCTTCATCCAGGAGTGTGCTCTCCAGCAGACTGCATACCTTTTTCAAAACTCTTGAGAGTGACTCAAGTTCACTTCCCTTCTCAAAGATCAAGATAATCCAAATGTCTCTCAGGGTTGAAAGGAAATGCTTATTCCTCTAACCTACAAATCTCAGAATGGCAGTCAATTTTCAAATACTTATTACACTGGGAAAAGAGGAAATAGGCATCACTATGATAAGATACCTTGCTCTCTTTCTACTTAAAACCACTCTGCCTCTCTATTTCAAGAGATGGACTTGTGGTAGAGTCTATGACTCAGGTGCATATAAAGTAGGTTTGAGTTGTACTAGAGGGCCTATGAAATCCCTTCCATCTGTAATTTAGTGATAAACAGGGGATATAAAAGATTGGCAGCTTTCAAGTTCATAACAATATTTAAGGTTCTAAGTTTGTATTGGAACTAAAAGTTATATTCAACCCTTACAATCAAATTAAAATTAAGCTCAAATGCTATTGGAGAAACACACAAAATTAAAATGTCTTTTCCACACTTGAGTAGTCAAACATCCTCATTAGTCCCATGTGTCAGAGACGATTTCTATCAGTGATACTGTTCAACCCAATATGTATTTTAGCTTGTGTACCAAAACAGACATCAGTTAAACATTTGGCGATTCAGACTCCCAAATCATTTTCCAATTAAAGCTTTAATGAAAATAAAATTCAGGAGAGAAAAGTGGAGAAAAGAAAGAGAATAAGCACTTTTTAAACACCTACCATGTGTCAGGTACTACACTAAGCACATTATAAATATTGTCTCAAAAGCTATGTAATGGGCAATAAAAGAAAATGGTTAGTGGTTAATTTTTTCCCCCTCAAGGACCTTGCATCTAGAAAGTGGAAGAAGATCTGCTTGGGGATGTTTTTGATAGACACTGACCACTAAGAAAAGTAGAGTCAGTATTATATGCTAAAAATGGTCATCAGAAAATTGCATTTTCTTAATCAAATATAACTATTCTACTACTTACACTATCCAATTTTCTAAATTTATTAATTGACCTTCCTCCCTTTCATGCCTTTCATTTATCAGTCAAAATGATGCATGATTTGAATTCCCCAAATTCAACATGCCCATTCCTGTCTCCATACATGAATGCACTCTGACCTCCATGCCTGGAATGCACTCACTCCCTCATCCTCTCTGCCTTTCAGAATCATTATGCTCCTTCGAGCTTGACCTCAGGTGCTACCTCCTCCTTTTAGCTTTCTCTGATCACCTCCCCACTGCAGCTGAAATTGTTCTTATACTCATCAAGTTTTCTTAGAGCATTTTTGTCTGCTTCTCTCCTTCATCCCCATCTTAGTCTACTTTTCAGTATCCCTATCTTTTTTAATCTTACTCTGTCTCCACATCTTTGACCCCAGTAAAATAAAATATGAGTTTCTTGGGTTCAGGGATGCTACTTTTTTTGTCCTTTCATGCCCTGCATAGTTGTTTATTGAATTTAATGTTTATAGAATAATCTTTAGAGCTTGGAGTTGAGTGTAGTGGGTCAATAAGAATAAGAAAAAGCATAATAGGATCATAGACAAGGGACATCAAAGACCATCTCACTTTATAAGGCTGAGGATCAGGGAAGTTTAAGTGCCTTGCCCAAGTTTTACCTTATAATGTGAAACATTTTCAAAATTCAACAGTGATGTCTCCCTTAACTTAAGAAAAAAGCCTATTGAAATTTTTGTGGGTTTTTTTTTTCATTTTTAGTTTTTACTGCTTAAAAATAAACACCAAATTTTGGAAACAAATTCAAAACAATAAAAACAGTCAAAACTGCCCTCCTCTCTCACCTCTCATTGCCTACTACCAAATTCACCTTTGTTCAGGGAATCTGCCTTAGAATCTCAGTCCAAAAAGAAGATCAGGAGAAATCCTGAATAAGCACAAAAAGAGGGACTTAGAATATAATCAGTCTTTCAACATTAATTATACTGTTTGCCCTGAGAAGCTATAATCAAGAATTGAAAGCTCCTTTCCAACCTGGGTTCCAAATCATGAAGAAATAATTCTGTGCTTTGGACTTATCTTGAAAATAATTGTAGAAAAGAGTGAGATTTAACTTGCTCATTCCTAACATAGACTATCCTGGGACCTCTTTCTATATTTTATCTCACTTTGTGATCTCTTATATTTCCATTGATTAAGATATATATAAATATATATATATAATACATATACATCTATACATGTATATTATATACATATATGTATATATATATATATACACAGAGAAAATGCTTACAAAATCCCCATATTCAGCCCTACTATTCCTCCTGAGCTATAATCTCTCATCACCTGTGTCTTTTGAACATCTTGAACTAAATGTCTCATAGGTACCTGAAACTCAACATACACAAAGCAGAATTTATTATCTTTCCCCCTTTCCTCATCCAAATTTCCCTCTTACTGCTTGAGAGCACCATCATTTCCCAGTCACGTAGGCTTACAACCTCAGTGTTATCTTTAACTCTTTCTTACTATATATATATATATATATTTTTATATATATATATATATTCAAAATTGATTGCTCAGTTTAGTTGTTTCTACATTCACATCTCTCATTTATACCCCCTCCTCTCCATTCACCTAGTCACCACACTGGTACAAGCTCCCTTCACCTTACACCTAGATTATTTAATATCTTTCTGATAGGTCTCCCTGCCTCATGTCTCTCCCCACTCTAATCCACTTTCCATTCAACCGTCAGTGGTTTTCCTAAAATGAAGATCTGACCATGTCACAAACAGGTAGTGGGGCACAGTGGTATAGTTGAGAGTTAGCCTCAGAGCCAAGAACATATGTGTTCATAAGGATACCACTGACACACACTGGCTATGAAATCCTAGGTAAAGCATTTAATCTCTCTACACTCTAGGAGATTATGTAAGCTTATAAATTACATAGAAGGTGCCAAACTCCATTGGTAGAGGGAGTTTCCTCATGCAGAAATTTCCTATACAAATGAAATCACAGGTCCAGTCTCTATCCCAATTATTAAATACTAAGAAAAGACATATTTCATGAGAAACGTTATCTATCATTCCCTAGCAGACTCTCTCCAAACTGTTTTTCCTCAATTATATGTAAAAACAATTTTTAACATTTTTTAAAAATTTTGACTTCCAAATTCCATCTCCAAACTTTATAAATAAGAAAAAGAACTGATACTTTCTAGTTTGAGTAAATTCTTAACTATCTACCTGTGGGTTCTGTAGAGAACATTATAAATCATAGGCCCTTCCTCCCCCATCACCCAGCATCCTTCTAGCTGTCTTCTGTCAGTTGGTTCATGCTTAGGTGATATAAACTAATTTTACTGTTAGTTTAATCAAAAGTATTTAGCAGTCTGCTACAAAATAAGTCATGCATTACAATGTCAAAAATGATTTTAAGGTTATCTATCATTCAGGATTATGCTTAAACTGTTGCCTTCATTACCATAGTTAATTGAGAGAGGATCTTAAGCTCTTAAAGGGCAAAGACTACAACAGAGATTAAGTAATAGTAATAATAATAATAGCTGAAACTTAGAGGTTTGCAAAGCACTTTATATACATTATTGAATTTGAGCCCTGTAGTACAGTGCCTAGTAAGCTTGAAGAATTGTAATGGGGTACATGTATAATAATGATAGCGGTCCTTTAATAAGAAGAATTACATATATCTTTGTACGTGTGTGTGTGTGTGTGTGTGTGTGTGTGTGTGTGTGTAAATGTCCCTTTTGAGAGCTGATAGTGCTGGGTTTCATGCCAAAAATCTTTCTATCACCGGGGTAAAAGTAAAAAAAAAAAAGCATCAGCCCCAGCAATACCACAGCCCAGCAGCCTCTATACTCAATCCCTTCAGCAGCAATGCCTTAAAGCCAGCAGTTCTCAAAGTGTGGTCCAAGAGACCCTTCTGGGAGGAGAGACTGGGTCAAAACTATTCTCAAAATGATAAGATCATTTACCTATTATACTCCTCCCTTTTCCAACAATTGACCTGTGTGAGGCCAGATTTTCTTCATGTATTTCAACTATAATAATATATCACAACAAATTGAATACAGAAGTAGATATGAGAATCCAGATGTCTCATATTAAGCCAGACATTGAAGAGATTTGGAAAAATATGTAAAACAATGCCATTTTTCTTACTAATCACTTTTGTTTTGAAAAAAAATATAGCTATTTTTCACTAAAATATTTGTATGTTAACATATAATGGGTTTCTTATTAGCATTTTAATGAGTTAAAATAAATATTTTAAATTTTTTAATGGTTTTAATTTCCAGTACAGTAAATATCAGAAGATATAATGACAGGTTTCCTGGAGGCAGTTCAAACTGGATTGGGAAAGCTGATTGGTAAATTTTCTAGGTGAGCATTTATACCTCAGATATTACCAAAAGCTACAAATCAGGGTTTAATTTATTGTCTTGTTAATTGTCCAGCAGGGGTGGCGAACCTGTGGCCTCGAGGCCACCTGTGGCCCATCCCAGGTCTAGACTTAATAAAGTGATGGAGAAAATGTTAATATCATAGATTAAACTTAAGTGTCACAAGTAGATTTTTTTTTCAGTGAGCCAGTTGTTAAACATTTCCCAGTATATTCCTGGCTATAACCCACATAAACAAGTTCTCTATGGGATCTTCAATAATTTTAATAGTGTAAAGCAGACTGGAGATCAAAAAATTTAAGAATCACTGTTTTAAGTTAGAATGGCAGCAAGTCCTAGCATCTTCAATGCCTAATTTCCAAGGCCTCATATCACTCATGCTTTTACCTTTGAAATCTGAATTCCCTTTATAAGGTATCTCTCTAAGTGAGACTAAGAACTAAAAATGATTCACATAATTTTTCTCTCATGGGGATTCAGAGGACCTTCCCCACTCTGAAACTCCTGATGAATAAGAACAATGTTTTCATCATCTCTTTAAGGGCAAAAGCCTTCCTCTGCCACAGTATGACTTATGTCTATGCTGGAAATAAAACACTTTAGCCTGAATGGATTTTGGTAGCTATGGATTTTTATTTCAGACAATTGAATTTTTAAAAATACTTATGAAGTGCTTACTATGTGATAAGCACTTTGCATCCAAATTAGAAGAGCCATACAGTCCCTTCTCTCAAAGAGAAAACACATATAGCCATAGAGCATATAGAAGGGCCCAGAGGTTTTAAGGATTCTCCTACAGGGTAGATGGCAAGCCCTGGGCCCCTTAGGGTCCATTGGCAGGTCAGACTGCAATGCCTGGGGGTCTGAAGAGCACAGTGACAGGGAAGATAGTAAGGTGAGATGAACCTTAGGGCTCAATTGTAGGACAAATGGTAAAGCCTATTGGTTTGTGCTTTGTCTTACTATAAGGACAGTGATCAGTTACTCCTTACTTATGAAGCAGTGTGAGTGGCCATGTCCACCCAGCAAAAGGGTCAGGGGTGGGGGGTCCTGTCCCACCTCCATTGCGAAGAAAGAAGGGGATAATGGAGTTGGAATGGAAAGTTGACTCTGGGGTCCCTCCAGCAGGAGGCAGGATGGGCAGAGGTAGAGATGAAGGCAGTGGCTATCCAAAAGGTGGAAAGGAAGGGAAGCACTGGCAGGAAGGTGAGAGGGTTAGGGAGAGGGAGGCCAGAGCTTCCCATTGTACCTACTCTCACTGAATCCACCAAATAGGATTCAGAGGAAGTGAAGAGTTTAGACCATCCTGGCAGTTCAGTCTCACCCTAATTGCACATCAACCTTAAGCAAGCTCTGATTTATCCCATTAACTCTTATTCTCTGTTGTACAAAACAATAATATATATGGTGGGAGAGCAAGGAACTTATGGTGGTCAAGTTCATCACTCTAACTCCAATCCATTGACACATATTCCCCCTACTTCCTGCATGACTTGGCCAACATGGATCCTCCACAAATGTTTTCCCTTCCCAGAGTTCTCTTCCAATACCAAGTTCCACACCAGCTACCATGGTTGCTTCCAGAGGCTTCATTTTCCCCTGGCAATGTTCACCAGACTTATAAACCAAGAGGGATTTCAAACAACTCATTAAAATATTTTGGTGGTGATTTGGGAAAAAATCATTCTTTAGAAATAGAAATTAGTTTTAGGTAAAGAAAATACTGCAAAAGCCCTCCTCCTTAGGACTGATAAAAAAGTCATAGAATATCAAAGCTAGAAGGGTCCTTAGAAAACAAAAAATATAAACTTCTAATTTTATAGGTAAACAAACAAAGTCATAAAAATCATAAAATATTAGAGTGGAAAGGACCCTCGTGGTTCTACTCCCATGTGAAAAGGGACTCAACTACAAAATACTAGACAAATGGTCATCTAACCCATTATGCTTTGGAGAACTTTAAGGAAAAGTAACCTGCTACCTCTTGAGGCAGGTCAGGCTATTTTGGAATAGCTCCACTTACTAAGAAATTTCCTCATCCCTCCACTCCACCCCACCCCACTCTCCTCACCAACCACATGAAGCCTAAATTGACCTCCCCATTGCTCCTGGTTCTGTCCCCTGGGCCAAACAGTAGACATACAAACTGTTCTTCCCCAGGATGCCCTTCAAATACTTGAAGACAAGCTATCATGTTCTTCCCTAAGTCTTTTCTTCTCCAAACTAAAAATCCCAGTTTCTTCTACCAGGACATGCACTTAATGTCCCTCACCATCCTGCTTAATCTCTTCTGGACTCTTTCGAACTTAACAACATCTTCTTTAAACCATGGTGCCCAAAATGGAACACATTGCTCAAAATATAGTGGAAAGTAAGGCTATCACCTCCTATTTCTGGAAGCTGTGTCTCTCAAAGAAACCCAAGATCACCTTAGATCTTTTGAGTGTCATATTGCACTGTTGACTCAAGATGAGTTTTCAATCCTCTAAAAACCTTGTTTCCTCCATACAAAACCTAGACATGTCTTCCCCACCTTGTACTTGTGAAATTTATTTTTTTCTTATATAAATGCTAGAATTTACTTATCACCCCTAGTACATTTCACCTTATATAATCAGCCCTATATTCTAGCCTGATGATATCTTTATGGATTCTGACATTGGCATACAATGTTTTAACTATTCTTTCACAGTTCTGTGTCATTTGCGAATCTAAGTCACTAATAAAAAGGTTAAAAAGCTCAGAACCAAGAAGGGATACCTGTGGCATTCCAATGGCTGCCAACTTCACATTTAGCCAATGAGTCTGGCCACTCTATCAGTTCTAAGTCTAACTAATAGTATTGTTGTCTAGCTTATATTTCTCCACTATTTCAATGAGATGAGCATGAAAGACTTTATCTAATACTCTGAACTCTGGTTAAAATATATCTACAATATTCCTTTGATCTACCAGTTTAGTAATCCTATTTCAAAAAACAAGATTTATGACCTTATCTGTTCTTGGTAAAGTCTTACTGCTAGTGGACACAATGGATAAAGTGTTGGGCTTGGCATCAAAAAGACCTGTCTCCAGATGCTAATTGCATGACCTCTGACTGCCTCAGTTTTCTCCATTGTGAAATAGGGATGATAAAAAAAAAACCTACCTCCCAGTGTTGTTTTAAGGATCAAATGAGATAATATCAGTAAAGCACTTAGCATACATTAGGCACTATATAAACGCTTGTTCCTTTCCCCAACTCCCACATTCCTTGTTGACTCTTGATGTTCACTAACCATAAATTCAATAATATATTCCAGAATTTTGCTAAGCCTCTAAGTAAAACTTCTTAGCCAACAGTTTGCACTCTATTCTCTTCCCTTTAAAAGAAAATTAGACATTTGCTGACTCTGATCCTAGGATGCTTCTTCAGTGCTTCATGTTCTTTCAAATGACTGATAGTTACTCAATAACTACATCCTCTAGTTCTTTCAGGAGAAAAGGTTGTAGTTCATCTGGGGCTGGTGACTTCGATTCATCAAGGGTAGATTGGTGTCGGGGGCAGTTAGGTGGTGCAGTGGACCTGGAGTCAGGAAGACATCTTTCTGAATTCAAATTTGGCTTCAGATACTTCTTATCTGGGTGACCCTGGGCAAGTCACTTAACCCTGTTTGCTTCAGTTTTTTCATTTGTAAAATGAGCAGGAGAAGGAAATGGCAAACCACTCCAGTATCTTTGCCAAGAAAACCCCAATTGGGGTAGTGAAGAATCAGACACAACTGAAAACGACTGAACAGCAACAGAAGAGTGGTGTTCACTTGTTATCACCATATTTTCCTCTTCTATCACCTTCCTATTAGACATTTTTTGGTTTTGTCCTTTCCTGTCCACTGTTTCCTGTCCACAAGTCACAAGAAAAGTGACTTGTTTGAGGTGACATTGCTAGTGACAGAATCATCGCCAGAACTGAGATCTCTATTCAATTAGATTTTCAATGCAGCATTAGTGCCACTAACTTCACCATGAAAGAGCTTTGGAAGAAATACTGCTTTTCGGTTAAAGGAAGGTGATAATTAACTAGTGGTAGGGTATCAACATGACCATTCTAAAACAAAAGAGCAGTTATGATATCAAATCCCATAAGCACTGAATATAGTGAGCTGTGTGAACTTTGAACTTAACAAAGAGACATTTCAGAAGGCAGGCTCTACCCTCAAAAGTTAGATATTAGGCCTGCATAAAACCGATAAGTACTTATTAACACCTCAAATGAAATCACCTCTCTGTGATATAACTGCAGGAGAACTGTGTGTCTCTAAAGAAGGTGTTAGGCATGTGTTAAATGGCCTCAGTTTCCTCTTCAGACTAATTTCAGAGCCATAACAGAAAGGTTTAGTGAAACATCTAAGAAAAGCAGTGCAGACTGTGGAAACTCGGTATACTAACCTGTCTAGGAAGTGCGTGGGTGCCAGTAACCACAATGAAATAAATACATGCAGCACAATGTAAATAAGATGTTTGGGTCTGAGTGACAGGTTCAGGGGTAGGGAATCTGCAGCCTCAAGGCCACAAATCCCTGAAAGGATTTGTTCTATAAAGTTCAGATTCAGTCAAAGGGCCACACTTGAGGACCTCAAGGGCCACATGTGGCCAGGAGGTTGCAGGTTCCCCTCAATGAAAAGGCAAGTGCATATACTCTGACACAGACTCATACACAACCACTGGCCCAAAAAAGGGCCATTTACAAGTTGCATGTTGGTCTCTGCCATGGGGTGGTTTCCTTCCATAATTTACCACTTATGGTAGGACCTTCTGCTCCAAATCCCAAACCCTAGAATGACTCCTTGTCAGGGCACCTAGACCTACCCCTGAGAGTCAAGCATTGTCATTCAGTAGTTCAGTCATGTCTAACTCCTAGCAATGCCGTGGACCATACGCCAGGCCCTTCCATCCTCTACTATCACTTAAAGTCTGTCCAAGTTCATGTTCATTGTTTCCATGACACTCTTTTCATCTTATCCTCTGCCATCCCCTTTTCCTTTTGCCTTCAATATTTTCCAATGAGTCCTGTTTTCTCATTATGTGGCCAAAGTATTTAAGCTTCAGCTTCAGTATTTGACTTTCCAGTGAAGAGCCTGAATTAATTC
>NW_020954552.1:3884953-3889042 GCF_900497805.2 Vombatus ursinus
CTTTAAGTATTGACTGATTTGATCTCCTTGCTGCCCAAGGGATTCTCAAAAGTCTTCTCCAGAACCATCATTTGAAAATGTCAGTTCTGTGGCACTCAGCCTCCCTTATGGTCTAATTCTCATATCCATACATTGCTACTGGAAAGTTGTTGTTTTTGTTTGTCCTTTGCTCTTGAAGAGGACCAATGACATCAGGAGGGTGATGTCTTGATTTGCAAGTGAACTGGATTTAAGTGAGGCAGAGCTGTGCAAAGTCATCAGCCTCACTCTCTCCTCCTGACTCATTCATCCAGAGTCCAGTAGCAACATATAGATCAGGAAGACTGGTGATGGACCTGGATGCAGTGGGAGACCTTGTCCTTTTTAAGCTAAGGTCTTTCCCAGGTCTCAGTTTGTCTGAGACAATACCCATTTGGTATTTAAAGGCTAGGTAAGAATTGAGGTAAAAGATAGTCTACTTTGCCTTCACAAAAGAATCAATCATGGAGGGGAAGACCCTCAGAGTTTCTGGCCAGAACAGAAACAATTGTTATTTATGCCCACTTAGAGCCATCAAAACCAAAATAATGAACAAGTAAGGCTTGGACTGGGGCCTATTATTGATCAGTCAGTGAAAATCAGAGTGATTTGAGTTTAAAGGCATAGTCAAGTAGCTCCATTTAAATCCCAATGGGTTTTATCAAGCCCAGTTTTCGAGAGTTATATTTCAAAAAATCATAAATGAAAACTACCATAAGATTAAAGAGTAATTGCTCAGTTTAAAAAAAAGCAATGATATAATAAATAAGGAAGGAAGAAATCTGGTCCTCAAGCCCCAAGATACCTTGCAAAGTATAAGCAATCGAAATGTATATTCCTTTGGACAGAGGGTCCACACTTAAGGGTGTGACTCCCCACATGGACAGAGGAAGAAGAAAGGCTACTGGAAAAACCATACCTTTAACTCTACAGACCTTTGTCAGCAAGGTGATGTCTCTGCTTTTTAGTATGCAGTCCACATCTGCCATAGCTTTCCTTCCAAGGAGCAAGTGTCTTTTAATGTCATGGATGCAGTTACCATCTGCACTGATCTTTAAGCCCAAGAATATAAAATCTGATGCTGTTTCCATTTCTTCTCCCTCTATTTGCCAGGAAGTTGTGGGAAATATCTTAGTTTTTGTTTTCTTTACATTAAGCTTCAAGCCAGTTTTGACATTCTCCTCTTTCACCCTCATCAAGAAGCTTCTTAATTCCTCTTCACTTTCTGCCAACAAAGTGCTATTATCTACATATCTGAAACTGTTGATAGTTCTCCTAGCAACCTTAATTCCAGCTTTTGCTTCAGCCATCCTGGCATTTCACATGATGCATTATGCATGTAAGTTAAATAAATAAGGTGACAATAGACAGCCTTCTGGTATTCCCTTTCCAACATCAAACCAATCAGTTTTTTCATGTTTGGTTCTAACTGTTGTTTCTTGGCCTGCATACATGTTCCTTAGTAGACAAGTAAAATGATCTGGCATTCCCACCTCTTTGAGGACTTGCCACATTTTGTTGTAATGCACGAATCAATGGCTTATAGTCAATAAAGAAGAAGTAGATACTTTTTTCTGGAATTCCCTTGCTTTCTTCATAATCCAGCAAATGCTGGCAATTAGGTCTTTCATTCCTCTACCTCTTCAAAAACCAGCCTGATCCTCTGATAATTCTTTATTTACATATTGCTGAAGCCTAGCTTGCAGAATCTTAAGCATAACCTTGCTGGCGTGTGAGATGAGCACAATTGTTCAGTAATTTGAACATCCCTTGGCATTCCCCTTCTTTAGGATTGGGGTGTAAACTGATCTTTCCCAATCCAGTGGTCACTGTTTCACTTTCCAAATTCATCAGCATATTGAGTACAGCACTCTAACAACATTATCTTTTAGGTTTTTAAATAGATCAGCTGGAATTCTATCATCTCCACTAGCCCTATTGTTAGCAATGCTTCTCAAGGTCCACTTGACTTTATTCTCCAGGATGTCTGACTCTAAATCAGTAACCACACTATCATGGTTAATGTTGATGTTAAGTTCTTTTTTGTGTAGTTCTTCTGTGTATTCTTGCCACCTCTTCTTACTCAGGTGATAAATAGGTTTAAGGGATTAGATCCGGTAGAGACTGTGCCTGAAGAACTATGGACAGAGGTTCTCAATATTGTACAGAAGGCAGTAACAGAAAACATTCCAAAGGGAAAAAAAGAGTAGGGTTTTACAAATAGCTGAGGAAAGAAGGAAAGGGAAAGGGAAAGGCGAAAGGGAAAGATATACCCAACTGAACACACAATTCCAGAGAATAGCAAGGAAAGATAAGAAGGTTTCTTAAATAAATAATACAAAAAAAAGAAGAAAATAATAAAATGGGAAACACAAGAGATCTCTCCAAGAAAATTAGCAGTATCAAGAGAAAATTTTATGCAGAAATAGGCATGATAAAAGACAAAAATGGTAGGGATTTAACAGAAGCAGAAGATACTAAGAAGAGGCGGCAAGAATACACAAAAGAGAATCAAGCATAAGGAAGGTCTAATTCCCAAGAAACCCCCAGATGCATTATTAAGCGTTTATTATGTACCAGTCACTGTGTTAAACTCTGGGCTAAGCTCCTCATTTGAGGAACTACTGGGGCTAAGGTCCATAGTTTAGATCTAAGTTGTCTAAAATGAGTTTTTGAATAATAAACAAGCTATTTCCTTTTTTGTCTTCCTCCCCCACCATATTGGTAAATAAAACCATGATCAGGAAAGTATGTACATGAGGTATAATTTGATAAAAAAATGTGAATTTAAAAGTAGGAAATCTATCCACTAATGGACATCTTTCTTCTTTTTCAATATGTTCAATAGTCAGTCAACAAGTATTTATAGAGCACCTACCATGTGCCAGGAACAGTGTCAAACAAAGGAAGGCTCATAGCTCTACAGCTATGAAAGGGACCTCACAGTCCATCTAATCTAATGCTCACATTTTATAGTTTAAGACACCAAGGCCCAGGGAGGCTCAGTGGCTACGCAAGGTCACACAGGCAGTAAGCATCAAAAGTCAAATTTGAACACAGGCCTTCTGGTTTTAAAGCCAGTGTCTTTTCTACTGTGTCACATTTCAAGTCTTAGGAGTAGCTGAAAGGAAAGAGCATAACCAGAGTTACAAATGAGCCAAACCTCACCCTGACCACATGTATTTCTGAAACAATATGTATCAATCAAGTCCCCAAAAGGTTAAAATTAATAATAATAACAATTATTATCATTTTAACTAACATTTACATAGCACCTACTATGTACCAGGCACTAGGCTAAGCGCTTTACAATTATCTCATTTAATCTCATGACACTACAAATATTTGTACATAGTGCCACAAGTGAAAGAGAAATCATTTAAAATATGGAATTCTACTTATTCCCACTTCACTCAGTGGTCCCTAGATTCATTTATTGAATGAAGGAAACTGATCTTCTTCAAGGATGGCAATGATTCAGGGAGAAGAGAAAGAAGTATTGAAGCCTGTGACAGAAGAATAGAGAATAAACATTTATTAAGTGCTGTTGTATGCCAGGCAACATACTAAGAGTCTTCCAAATATTGTCTCATTTCATCCCCACAATAATCGTGGAAGGTAGGTGTTGTTGTTATCCCCATTTTACAGTTGAGGAAAATGAGTCAAACAGAGGTTAAATAACTTGCCCAAAGTCACACAGCTAGTAAGTGTTTAGTCAGATTTGAACTCAAGTCTTTCTGACTTGAAACCAGGTATTCTACCCATTATGGTATCTATCTGCCTAAGTAAATAATGGAACTGTGCAAATTAGCTCAGGCACATTAGGTGAGATCAGAGAGAAAGGAAAGGTCTTTAGGAGAGGTCTATTAGAAGGTGAATAAGAATAAGTATAGCTCATAGTATTGGTATTGTCCTTTGGAGTCAGAATGACTACATGAACTTATGAATTTAGGGTTTTGCTCTTAGTGTGACAAGGGCTGAGTCATTTTACATCTCTGAATCTCAGTTTTCTTCATCTGTAAAATGTAAAAAAAAATTTCTAAAATATTGTGAGCAAAGTGCTTTGTAAAT
>NW_020954552.1:3889070-3895509 GCF_900497805.2 Vombatus ursinus
TATTATTATTATTATTATTATTATTATTATTATTATTACTATCTATTCCAAGATTATACATATGTCTCACATTGTTCAGCATGGGAGAGGCTAGTAATAATTTCTCAGGTTCATAAACAATTAAATAAAATAATAAACTCTTTTGAATTTACCTTTAATGGAAAAGGAAAAAAGTATCAACCAATAGCTTAGCTCTAAAACCCAAATACACTAATTACATTATGAATTGCCACTACTCAGTAAATACCATCCATCCCACAAAACATATAAGAAGCCAATTTCCATGAGCCAACATTTTCCGTCTTATTTTCTCTATAATATTTAGCTCTTTGCTTTAATTATGCTCGATATTTACAAAGAGAAAGCTGGCGTTGTATTAATTGGATTGCTTCTTGATCTAAATTGGCAAAAAACAAAACAAAAACAAATCCTCCCTTGTATTTAAAGAAAAATACAGAAACAAAACTTCTTTCTCATACAGACCTAATGCCAAAACTTTCCTCAGCATCCTGCAGTGCCTTTCAATCCTGTGCCTGTCCTGGGAATGTGATCTGTGGCATAAACAGAACATGTTATCAAGAAGCTGCTGTCCAGATCATACTGGCTTTTACTTCCTACTAAAACCCATGAGTGCCCATCTATCAGTCCCTTACAAATGCATGGAACTTCAAGAGACTTTCTATTTTCTTTTCCTTCTTTGATTTGATTCAGGGACAGCCTTTAGAAAGTACAAGACCCTAGAGAAAATTGCAATAGAGCAACTCACAAGAGGCTTGCTGTTCTGATGTCTTTCTTGTGGCTACATGAAGCCCTCTGTTGCAGTGACATGAGCACGGACCTGGGGGCTGGGAAATTGTGTGATCTGGAGCAAATTACTTAACCTTTCTGAGCCTAGTTTTCTCATTTGTCAAATGAGGCCAAAATTTCTGGCCTAGTTCGCAGAGGTCATTGTGAGGAGCACATAAAAAAAACGCATGTGAAAGCATCCTAAAAGGCAAGAAAGTCCTTAGCAGATAGAAGGAATCACTGTCATCATCCCTCCCAGCAACTGTTCATGCCTGCAGGAGGTATATGTGTTCACTTCAGAGGGTAACAAGGGGCAGCTAGACAAATACCCTCCCAAAGAGCAATGTCACCTGTGAGGTAAACATCTTATTCAATTATTAATTACATTAATGGCATACCTCTTTATCATGGCTCCAGATGATAGGAGCCCAGATATGCCCCAGGTCAAATCCTGTCCACTGAAACCAAATGAGAGCAAAATCATCTGGAGGGCATGGGGACTGGACCTATGATGTCGTTGACACAGGGAACTTCCAAAGGAGGATCCCCCCAACCCCCCACCAAGGTGGATTGTCACCTTCTCTGCAATGTGTAGTTTTACAGAGCTGCCTCAGACACTGCCAGGCTAAGTATATTGCCCAGGTTCACACAGCCAGTGTCAGGTACAGAATTTGAACCCCACACTTCCTGGCGCCATAGCCAGCTCTCTCAGCCAAAGCTGTCTCTCTGCTTCTCTGTAACCTGGATTTATAACACACATATGCATACCCTCAATATTCTACTACCTTGATTTCTTTAGTTTACTCATTATTATTAATATAATGGCTGTTTTGAAATTGTAATGTGTCCCTAAACACTTTTTACATTAAGTTGTATTAGGTCCTACATATAGCTAATGAAAAACAAATTGAGAATGTAGGGGGGAAAGCAGACTATAAGCTTGGTATGATTTTACTAAACAAAATATTACTTTGAGAACAACTGAAGAACTTAAAATTTTTTGCACATAAATAAGGGAAACAGGTAAACATGAAAAATGTTTTTAAATTCTGTCACAAAGGTTCACATATGACAACATACATGTTTAACAATTGATTGGAATATTGGTTGGATAGAATAATTGTAAAATATTTAGCAATGGTACATTAAATACATTTATTCCTAGCTTTAAGGAGAAAAAACAACTACAAGAAAAATCCTGCAAGCTGAATAAAATGTCTGCCTCTTTTTTTTAACCTCTATGAGATTTGTTTGTTTTTTTAGGAATTCCTATAATCAAAGCTTTATTTAATATTAATATAATTTGAGATTCTTAAAAATATATTTGTTCTTTGAAATTTTTGTAACACCTGTCTACTAAGTATTAACAACTGAATAATGAAACCCTTAAAAGACTTGCAGAGCCTCCAGATAAATGGATGTTGTGCCATTTAAAAGGAAAGTAAATGACCAAGGGAGACTGAGTGACTAGTCAGTTAATGTTCAAAGCCATAGCTGATGCAAAAATAAAATAACAGGTTTACTGATGCCCCCTTCCATTAAGCAATACTCACCATTTAGGATGTGCCTGAGCACATGTCTATAAGTGAAAAATAAAATTTTGTAAGGAAAATAGAGAGCCCCACAAGCATATGGTTACTGCATTTCCTGTTTGTACACTCAAAATACCTGTTTTGAAAGGGCGATTACCTGTTTGCAGTCACAACTGAGGTGTAAATCTCTAAAATTTGAGCTGACAGGTTTTACTATGTAATGAAACATGTCAAGTGCAAACTGACAAGCGGATTTAGTTTGGGGAGTTTTTTTTCCTAACACCTTTTTCCATTATGAGAATAGCACTTCTGGGCTCCATGATTTCCTACAGAATTTCACCCCCAAATAAAATAGAACAGGCAAGTGTACCTGACTGCCTTCATAGTCCAGAAAGTGCAGCAAAGGCCTTACTAAAAAATACATGCATACATATATACATACACACACACACACACACACACATACACATATGCACAAACACATTGCCATCTTGAAAATGAAGAGGTCCTCTTCCCCTTGATAATCTCCACTAAGGTAATGGCATAAGATTGCTTAAAATCAGGGTCACAGGGCCATATCCTACACTGTATGATGCATTCTTCAAAATTCAGCACTGAATAAAACTTCCAGAATTTAGAAAGTTAGACTATCACGTTGTCCAAACAAACTAACTCAAAAAAAGGTGACCAGAAGTGAAGGGCGCAACTTCCTCGAGGCAATACAACCACGGTATGTGAAACCCAAGTAGAATTGGAATCTTCCAGACAAGTCAATACCAGTTCTGGCAAGGTGGCCCTGTTCACCATCCTGTTTAATTCAGCCTGGATTTGTATGAAATACTATATTAGGTTCACTTCTAAATAAATTGAGTTCAGGCATAGGTTTTTTTTTCCTTTTTAATCAAGGTGTGTATAAACAGGAAAATGTTTTAATTGTGGGCAGTGGCCTATAGATGTGTAAACAAGGGGGAGAAATTCAGTTCATTTTTTTTTTTAAATATGGCCATTAAAAATGGATCTCCCTCCTCACTGGAGTCATCAGAGTGGGCACCAAACAATAGCATTAGTTCTTTATTCTGGCAGCAATTTAATTTATATCATTTTCATATTACAGTCTTTGAGGTAAAGACATGATACAGCAGATTATATTTGCATATAATCTTTTAATTATTTAACTTTTTAAACCCAGTATTAGATATTTATAATCTTAATTGTTCACACAACTGGCTCAACATTAAATAGAAAATGATATTTATTTATTATTAAATGTAGTATAACAAAAGAAATGGCTCCCTACGTATTTGCAGTGGACCTCTACTGCCCCCTTCTGGTGTAAAATACAAAGGAAACTCACTAAGGTTTTAAGAGACCACTTGAAGTAATCCCTTATATACAGCTGAGATTCCTGTCAATTTTACTCACTGATTGAATCACAAAATTTTCATTTTTTTCTAAAATGGCAAAGAGACTGTTTTGCTTTCTAATGGTTCCAATTTACCTTAATGACAAGGACTGTACAGAAAAGAGACCTACTTCTTCAGAGTAATCACACTGATTTCTGAATCAAGTGTATAGTAAAAAAAAAAAGGGTAACCATCCTTTTTTATGTTAAATTATATGATCATTAGTTTCTCACTTTATTGCATGAAATATAATAAACCTACAGACATACTTGGGTTAATAATATTAAATGCCATGTTGCCATGTTTTCTACCAAATCCAGCCTGATGCTAACAGACACACTCATTCATTATAGTTGCTCTTGACATAGCATAAAGGGCAAAAGGCAGCATGATAGATTAAAAAGATATTATGCTACAATATTAATTATAGCATCAGCACCTTTTTGTGCTCCTACTGCATATAAATGTCTATTTTCATTTTAAAATTCTGAATACACTTTGGGCGAGACAGATTTGTTGCTTAGACATAGGAAAGGGAAATGATGGTAACAGAAAGGCTCGAATTTTCTTGTGTCAATTTAACCAAGACTGTGTCTTGGAGAAAAACCGGGCCTTTCTGACACAATTTCCCTTCCTAGAAAGCTATTCCATTTAATTTGTGAAACATTCTGTGAAGCATTGTTATCGATGGTTGTGGACACAGCATCAAAATTGAAATGAGAATTTTTAAAAATATTTCATAATCTTTATTTTGATAATTTTAATACATTTAATGATAAATATTTTTAAATCTACACTTTGAAACTAGAGGCCCAGTAGAATAATTTTTTCCAGAGACTATTAGAAAGGTACAGCAGAATATTGATGTACAGATATTTAAAATAAATTTCTAGATAGTTTCAAGACTATAAAAATTTGCAAAACTTATTAAACCTCTCATTAGTAAACTACCAAGGGATCAATGGTAAATTTTATCATTTAAATATGCACAAAATAGGGCTCTTCATAATTGCAGAATAGATTCTAAATATTCAGAATTGTAGAATTATATTTAGAAAACATTCTAAATGTACTATTCTTTATAATGTATAGAATATGCTTTTTCTGGAGAAACAATTACTTATTTTTACTATTTCAAAATATTTTTTTCAATATATTCCTCTGAGAATTCCTAGGCAATATTGTCCCCCATAAACCTTAAGCTTTTGCTCCTAATGCAATGCTACAAATCAAATAGGCTTGTTAGAGAAACCTTAGTTATCTGATTAGGTTCAATGAAGGGTTTTCTTCTAAAGCACCTTTATTCTGTGTCATTATTGCCACAAATAGTTTTATACTAATTAAGCTAGCTGAAAAAATAACAATTGTGTATTTTTTCTAGCACTCCTGCTGCCCACTTCAGAGTTGCTTGAACATTTTATTCTCACTGATGTATTTTAGCTTTCACACGTTGAAAATGACAACCAGTTCAATTTGGGGATGCAAAAAAACTGAATACATCAGGAATAACCAGATTTAATGAGATGTTTGTGTTGTGCTGCATCTCGAATAGAAAAGTGTTACTCTTTGAAAATGTGAAGGACTGTAGAAATAGCACTTGAGGATGTGATTTTTTTAAATAGTTATTGTCCTTTTAGTGTCCGAATTAGTTCCTTAACTCTATCTCATTCTTCTGGACAGGAGTACCAGCAGATAAGGCCTATACACTTCATTGATTATTCTCCATTATCAGTAATTTGTCAAAATACCACCTACTAATTTGTCAAAGTACCCAAAATTCATGATGTAATCCAGATGTTCCTACTCTGCTTTTTCTCTCCAGATTGTCAAAATATACAAATGAGCTTTCAGCTATTATACTGAATAGGAAATTAATTTTTAACAAGTTATTTAAATCTTTATTCCCTAGAAACTTTAGGTGTAATGTCTTAACATACAGAAAAACTAAAATTAAATAAAAGCTTTTATTTGAATTTTAGCTGTAGCTCCTTTGGAAGCTTTTTAATTCCATCACTCATATTGACTGTCAACATCAAGAATTATTTATTGCACATCTATAGTGTGTGTGCACTGTATTGGGCATGCACAGGTTAATTTTGGTTTATTTACTGTTTCATAAATGACTACAGAGTACCTAATTTAGTACATGTACATGATAGGTTCTCAATAAATGTTGATGATGAAAATAATATTGGAAAGCCACTGCTCCTACCCCAAACAAGAAGCACCACTTTTCATATGTGCAAGGGCTGAAAATTGTGGCCCACATTATACTGAAAAATTACTGAAAAGGAGCTAGCTGCTGCAACAAGAAACAGCATGTTTTCTGTCACTGGATCTTAAATTCCAAATGCCTGAAAATTATACACACAAAATCAAAAGCAGGACACTAAGCCACCAAAATATAAGATTTACCTAAGGTCCAACATCTATAGCAGTACTGGAAAATTCAAGGGGAAAGTACTAAACATTTATCTAGATAAGCCCAATGATCTGGACATTTCAGCTCCTCGAATAACAGACTGAAGTTTTCCAGTTATAATCTGATGTGTGTATCCTATTAGGTACAGGCTTAGTCTTTATATTCTTTACTCTATCTTTTCATTCTTTCCTTCTTGCCTAACTGGGATTCCAAGTTGTAAATCAGATTAAATAGTCTTGCATTACCTAATTAGGGAAGGAAGGAGGGGAGGGGAGGAGACAGAGAGAAACGGGGGG
>NW_020954552.1:3895552-3898052 GCF_900497805.2 Vombatus ursinus
GGAGAGAAAAGAAGAGAAGAGAGCACACACTACTGGGAAATAGATAGGTTTAATTATTTTAGCAAATGTAACTGCAACACAATTACATCCCCACAATAAGAATTTACTTCATTTCAGTAGCTAATAGTAGCTATCACAATAACTAGAGGTGTGATTGAGGATTGTTTCATTTTAAAGTGTTAAAAGAATAATTTTTATCTCTTTTTAAAAATTATTTATATAGACAATAAAATATGTAATGTTATATTATTTTAATCTTTCCTCAAATTGCTTATCTAATCATTTCACAAAGAATTAAAAAAAACCAAGATGTTATTTAGCACAATTTAGCACAAATAGTTTAAGAGATCATTGTTACCAGAATAAGAATTAGTAGGCTATTTTAATAGTTCTAAGAATGATGAAATTCACAAAATATTCTTCAAATGATCATTATGGAGATTTAAAAGAGAATCCATGTGTTTGACTCAACCTAAACTCTTAGATCTAACCTTATTTTCTTCCTTCATTATATTCAATTTTAACATATTTCTTGATATATGAACTCAGTTTGCCATTTTATCAATATGAGAAAATATCTTCAGTTCAAGGCATACAATAGTTTTTGCAATTTTATGCAACTTGTTCAGAGGTAGACTATATTTTTTAAAAAGAATTCTAAGACCGTAAGCTAAGATTTAAAAAAAAAATCAGAATATTCCTCAACTGCTACATTTTTTCCAGATAAATCTTGTCATTTTTACTTTCATGTATTCCCTACTCTCTACTTTTCTCAGTGCCCCTCACTGCTAGAAAACTCTGAAACTCTTGCCTTTCATCATTCAAAGATCTTCTCATTTCCTCATTTGTCCAAGAAACCTTCACCAACTAAGGGAAAGTGAGGTGATGACTTATTTCTTCAATCTACTTCTCAATTCAGATAAACAAACCATATCCTCTTGCATGACTAAAACCATGAACCATAACCTACACATAAGAAAATGCCCATGCTGAAACATCACAAGTGTTTTGTGATTTGTCCTTTCCTAGGTCTGCACATTTCAAAGTTATTTTATTTGTTTGTTTGTTTTTTAATTTTTAGGGTCAAAGCAGAGGACATTTTGCCCGTATCATGCAACTATCTTGTGAATTTCAGCACTTAATAATTTTTTGATGACTATGAAGATATATGTAGCCTGCAAGGGAACATCTTCCCTCCAAATTGCAATTTGCACAAAATGGTCTTTAAGATGCATTCCACATGTCCTCCTCAATTGGAAAGCAAAGTATTGTAATTTATTATTGCTTTAGTCAACTTCAAGCATATGCATGCCTTGTAAGAGTGTTTTTTCATTTCAGTCAACATATTTGAATGTTGCAGTCTGTAGAATTCTGATACACTACAGATACAAAAGTAATAGTGGCCATGATCCCTGTCCTCAAGGAACTTTCCCTCTTTCAAAAAGAAAGCCTTTTGGAATCAGGTTATAGTAATTCAGAATTACTCTCAGTGAATAGCCATTAGAGAAGTTTCAACATTCATTGTGTATAGATAATGAAACTTCTTGGAACAAGAATGAAAATGCTTCCTCCAGACTCCATAATTAAATCTGCTTTGTCAAGACAGTAGCAGAGACTGAAAAACAAGGGTGGTAGAGGTGAGGATAGTAGAGCATCATGCTACAGTTAGTCTAATAGTCACTCCACTTCCACATTGAAATTCTTCATGTTTATTTCATTAACATAAATTTTTGCAACTAGATATCACATGCATACATGTGTTTCTTGCATAGAGCAACATTAAGAAAAGTTTGAGTTTTTAGCTTGATTTTAATTAAATTTAAAATGTGCAACTTTTTATGTCCTGATATGATATTCAATTCAACATCTCTAGTCATATCCACTTAAAAGTAAAGAAAAGATATTTTATTAATGAGAAGGAAGGAAGGAAAAAAGGCAAGTGGTCTGTCAGAGAGAAAATTCTGAAAGGAACAGAAAGATCTAAGAGAGCTATGAATTCAAGAAATGCTTTTCAAGACTTATTAATTCATGCATTTGATTAATGGCTATTTTGTACAATGTTTTTTGGGAAAAGCAAAAAAAAAGTTGCATACTATAACAAATATCCTCAGAAATTAATACTTTACTTGTCACTGCTATTTGTCATCATGCTTTCAACTAAAGAGAAAAATCTCAAGTTAACACTTTCCCAAACAACACCTTTCAAAATAGTTTTGACTCAGAAACTACCACCATAATAAAAGCAATAAAACTCAACAAGTTGGGGGGAGGAGGAAGGAGGATTAATTAAATGATCTTTTTTTCTAATTTTAAAAGTATTTTTTTTCTAAAATGAGTTCTCTCCTTGAAATTTCTGCTACTGTACATGTACATTTAAAGATAAATGTTCAACTATTTCAAGCTTTTGCATGGATTTGTCTGTACTGGGGACTGGCCACTATGTGTGAAGTCTAAGGGGACTGCTCCATGTTAATGAGAAACCATGGAATTTCTCTAGCAG
>NW_020954552.1:3903052-3914666 GCF_900497805.2 Vombatus ursinus
ATTTTTTTTTTTAGAACAACTGCTAGAAATGGTTAAGCACGTGTTTGATTTAGAAAACTAAAAACTTGGACTTCCAGCTGTTTCCACCTACATTATGTAGCTTAAACTAATGTTTAAAAAAATAAAAAACAACCTGTTGATAGTTTTTTTTTTCTCTTAATTTAAAGGTGACCTCAGGAAATGGCAATCACTTTGTTGCTTTTCAGAAGTCTGATTTAACTTGGTTTGGATTTCATCCTGCACACACGTTCAGTATACAAAATGCACCTGTGGCAAATTTCATTGATTGCAAGTTAGTTTTGCTTTCATAAAATCCCCTCATTAGATCCCTCCAATTGGATATTCTACTTTCCCTGTACGTACCGATCTACCCAATGATCTTAGAAACAAGCTTTTATACTCAAGAACAAAAAATAATATTGAAACTACAATGTTTGAGATAGCTATAAGAAAACATTTTATGTTGAAAGCTAGACATTTTTATTAGGATTCTTAGAATTCAAGATCCAGGCTGGCCCTTTAAAATCATTAAGTCTAACAACTTCATTAGTCGATCAGGAAACTGAGGCCCAGAGAGCTTGAGTGACCTCCCTAATGTCACACAGCTAGTTATTAGCAAAGCCAGAACAAAATCAGTAATCTGTAATATAGTATTCTCATGACTGTTACTGTGCTTTAGACTAGAGTATGAGAAGAATACAAAGCATTCAGTGTCTTCTTAATATTATAAAACATTTACTCTGTGACTTTTAAAATTGAATCTTTTTAAACAACAAAAATTACAATGAGTTTTACTAGAAGAACTGGTACTTTTTTAATCTTTCCAGAAAATTATAATAATTCTATCACATTTTATTAGCACTTCCAAAGTTTTCAAAATATATTTTTATGTGTTCCTAGACTCTGCTTCATTTCACATTATAATAAACAATACATATGGTCAAGACTGCACTGGAAAACTGAAACAGATGATTGAAACAGTTATCTGAATGAAGTAGCTAAAATCATTTTTTAAAAAAATACTAGATACTGAAGGCCAAAAAGGGTCATGAATTTCTTTCCATAAACTTATAGATTGGGAGTTGGAACAATCCTTAGAGATCACCAAGTCCAAATCTCTCATTATAAAGATAAATATTCATTTATTCTAATATTATATTGTAAGCTCCTCATTATATTGTAAGCTCCTTGAGGGCAGGGACTGTTTTTTGCCTCTTTTTTGTGTCCCTAGTGCTTAGCACAGTGACTGGCACATGTCAGGCATTTATTAAATGTTTATTGATTGATCGATTGATTGATTGATTGACAAAAATGCTGCAGGGGTCAAGTGATATCTCCAAGGCCAACTAAGTAATGAGACAAAGAAAGGACTCAAGCACAATTCTTTAGACTCCAAATATAGCACTTCTTCCACTGAACTATTCAACCTCTCCCAATTTACATTGTTTGATAAATGTAGATCTGTATGATCTTTCCGACTCCATATCAACATATCTATATAATATTCAGGCAAAAGGGGAGGGAAGCAAAGAGCACTTATACATCACCTACTGTGTGCCAGGAAGTTTATTAATTGTTTTCTAAACATTATCTTATTTGAGCCTCACAACAACTCTGGAAGGCAGGTGCTATTATGATCTCCATTTTAGAGCTGAGGAAACTGAAGTAAACAGAGGTTAAGGGACTTACCCAGGGTCACACAGTTAGTAAGTGCCTGAGGGTAGATTTGAACTCAGGTCTTTATGATTCTAGGTCCAACACTCTATCCACTGTGCCACCTAGCTGCTTCTATAATGTGGCAAAACATGACATTCCTACTCTTTATTATTATCCTTGATGATATATAGCCACTGCATGTACCTGGCACTTTACTAACTGTTTTACTGGGCATTACAAAGCAGATAGATTTAGATGGCAATTCTTGTCCAAAGGAAGCTCATGATTAAGAGAGAAAACAGAACCACACAGAAGCCATACACATAACTATAAGGTAACTCATGTCCAGCCACTTATTAAAAAGTTGTGCTATGATCAAAAACAGATATATCTTTTCTTATGTTTAAAGGAGCTTGGCCCCTTAAAGAAAGCTAGCTGAACCAGTGGGAGAAAAGGTCTATGGGGAAAAATACCTCCGGAACTTCTGGCAATCCTTCTGCAGTAAAGAATCTTTTGAGTCAGATACCTAGAAATGGAAAGGACCACGAGGTATGTTTAATCCAATTCCTTCCTTTACACAGGCAGTAACAGAGATTCAGGAAAGTTAAATTACTTGGCCAGGGTCACATAGATTTAGTAAGAGGCAAAGGTAGTATTTGATATTAGGTCTGCTGACTCCAGAAAATAGGCTCATTCCACTCTCTCCCAATTGTATGATAACTCTATTGATCAAAAAGGAAGGAGAGGAAAGCTACCTAGTAGTATTTATTGTATCCAGGAGAGAAAAAGTGTTACCTATAGTGGAGCTGACTAGGTTGGAAATTTACTATGTTTAAGGACAATGGTCATGCTGGTCATGTCTTCCTTACTTCCCAGGCTCTGCCCCTAATCCTTCACACTTTTTCTACCACACCACCAAAATCTCCTCACCCTAGAAATTAACTCCATCCCTGGACTTCTCACACTAGAAATATACTCTACCCCTATGGGCCCTTCCTCTAATTAGCTGCTTCCCTCCATTTTAAGGAAAGCTCCAGAGCCAGACATGTCTTCCTTCTCTGGACTTTATCATACTCCTTTGCAAGTACCTTCCCCACCTCTTCAACCCCATTAACCCCTTTTCTCCTTTTCAGCTTCCTTTTATGAGTTGTCTTGCCCCATTAAAATGTAAATACTTTAGGGTCAGGCTGCCTTTTTTTTCTGCCTGTATTTTTAAATTTTTATTTAATTTTAATTTATGGAATAAATTAATTATACTATATTTAATTATACTATAATTAATTATACTATGTTATTGAAACATAGTATAGTTAAAAAGATGGTTGCACATAAAGCTGCAAATCTATTATACATAGATTACTATTCCTTTTAAATATATAATAAAGTTATCTTGTAAATGTTTATCTTTTTTTCTTCCCTTTCCCCTCACCCTAGAAACAGCCACCATTAGACACAAATATGTATATGTATATGTGTGTATATATGTATGTATGTATGTACATATGTATATAAAATCATTTTATATATACTTCTGTTTATCAGTTCTTTCTCTGGATTTTCAATTAAAAATGTATTTGTTTTGCTAGTGCTTACTTAGCACAATCTCTGGCATACTATAAATGCTTCATAAAAGCTTGTTGATTTGACTTGACTGTGTAGAAAACGTTTTCTTTCCATTTTCCCTCTCCTTTAGCTTAGCCATAGAAGAAAGGGGAAAAAAAAGTAGTAGGGATAGATCTCTCTGAACATACTGGTAGGTTAATTATAATTCAAAGCAAATTACCTAGTTATGTATTTCATGCTGTGGCTATTGTAGAGTGGTTAATGAAGCAGGTAGGTTAATGGCAATTAAATCAAACTGTTTATCAACTTGAAGAATTATAGCTAAATGGAAGGTAAATTGAAGATTGTGTCAAGTAACAACTGAAGTCAATTGTGATTAATGCGAAGAATATATCTTTGCCCAGGTATTTTAAATTTTTTGAATTTTGTTTCATATTATTTTTATTTTTGCTGAGTTGCATTTTTTTGTTTATTCATTTAATACATTTAATTGTTTTAATAAAGAACTTTATGGGTATTTTTTAAAAGGCAACTAGTTGTGTCAAATGATTGCTCTCTTGCTTACCTCTGCCTAGGAATAAATGAAATACCACAGCAATTTGCATTATTCCCAATTCACTGTAGCACTAATCAGGAAGCTAGGGGGGGCAGCTAGGTGGCGTAGTGGATAGAACACTGGCCCTGAAGTCAGGAGGATCTGAGTTCAAATCTAACCTCAGACCAAACACTTGATACTTACTAGCTGTGTGACCCTGGGCAAGTCACTTAACCCCAATTACCTAAAAATAAAAAACAAAAAAATAAAAAAAGGAAGCTAGGGCCTGGTCAGAATCATGCCTGGTCTGGAGAGGAAATCACTCTGATGGGAGAGGGGAGATTGTATCTTCTGAAAACAAAATTATATAAACACTGTATATCACACATTAATAAGCTCAATCTACTCTCTGAGAGTATTTAGAAAATATACTAAATATACATGTAAAAGATAAATAAAGAACTATTGTCTTGTTTTTAAAAACATCAAAACCAAGCAAAACTATTCTGATTTCTTTCACTGAGTGAAATGTACAGATTTGACTTTCAAGACAGGTGACTAGCAAGATGGCAGATTAGTCGCTTTCTTGGGACACCTTTAACTCTCTAATTTTTATTTTAAAAAATAATCACGCACCAAATGCAGAGTAATTCCAGCTGAACAACTATGTAAAGAGAGAACCATACTAAGGTAAAAGCCATATGAATAAGGACCAAAGAATTCAAATCCTTAAATCATTGATTCAGCTCTCTTCTACTAGCCTACATACTCTCCACTTGTAGATAAACTCTTGCCTGGCAACCATCTTGAGACTTGTCGTCTCCCCACTGCAGAGACTCTCTCAGTATATGGCAGAACCCTACGTATATTGCTACTTCACAACAAGCAGCAAATACTGACTCTGCCCAACCAAATGAGGAGGAAGAAGGCTGCTGAAAAGATTCTTTCCTTCTGACTAACCCAACCCTATGTTGGGGATACTTGTATGGCTGCAGAAATTCCTATTGAAAAACACTCTCCATTGTCCCCCCAACCCTCAAAAAAAGGGACAGACATTGATCACTCTAGGCATGAGAAGTAAAAGAGGAAAAACAAGGGGGGAATATGGTCTGCTCCAGTATATGGGATTATGCAGGGGTTAAAGAAAAGGGAACTAAAACCTTTATGGAAACAAGTCTGTGTCTTAGAGGGAATACATAGAAGGGATATGTCAGCCAATGAACCTTTAAACCCCAAGATGATCTAGATGCAAAAGGTAAAAAAGTAAATGGTGGAGTAATATAAAAAATCCGAAATGAAGATCTCAAGAGGAAAAAAAAATCCCAATAAGAACCCAGAGTACAAGCAGATAAACCACTTAAATTTGATAAATATTTATTAATCTCCTATTACGGGCCAGACACTATGCTAAGCACTGGTGATATAGAAAAAGACAAAAGATAGTCCCTGCCCTGAAAGAGCTTACAATTTAGTGGGGGAGAAAATATGCAAACAAATACATACAAAGCAAGCTATACACTGGATAAATAAGGAAATAATTAACAGATAGAAAGCACGGAAATTAAGAGTGGTTAGGGAAAGTTTCCTGTAGAAAGCGGGATTTTGGTTGGGATTTAAAGGAAACCAGGGAGGTCAGTCGTCAGAGCGGAGGAGGAAGAGTGTTCCAGGCAAAAGGGACAGAGAGAGAATGCCCAGAGCTGAGAGCAGTATCTTTTCCATGAAACAACCAGGAAACCAGCGTCACTGAATCAGAGGACGTGTAAGATGTAAGAAAACTGGAAAGGTACTAGATAGTTGGGATATGAAGAGCTTTGAATGCCAAACTGAACGCTTTGTATTTGTTCCTAGAGGCAAGAGGGAGGCGCTGGTGTTTAAGCAGAGGGGTGACATGATCAGACGCGAGTTTTAGGAAAACCATTTCAGTGGCTGAAGGAAGAATGGATTGGAGTGTGAAGAGACTTGAGGTGGGCTGGCTCACCGGCAAGCTATTGCAATAAATCAAGGCAAGACACGATGAAGGCCTATCCTAGAGCGGTGGCCGTGTTAGAGGAGAGGATGGGGACTATTGGAGGGATGTTATAAAGGAGAAATGGCCGGGCCTGGGCAACAGCTCAGACACAGAGGAGTGAGATATAGTGAAGAATCCAGGATGACTCTTACGCTATGATCATAAGGAACTGAGAAGATGGTGTTGCTCTCCCTACGGTAATGGGGAAGGTAGGAGGTGGGGAGGGTTTAAGGAGAAAGGCAATGAATTAAGCTTTGACCGTGTTTAGTTTAAGATGTTTTCTGAACAGTTAGTTCATGGTGTTTGAAAGGCAATTGGAAATGCAAGATTGGAGATCAGCAGAGCGATTGTAATAGGAAAGGTAGATTTGAGAATTGTCAGTACAAAGATGGTAACTAAACTCATGGGAACTGATGACTTCACTAAATGAAGTAGTATAGAGGGAGAAGAGAAGAGGGCCCGGGGCAGAACCCTGAGGGACACCTATCATTAGAAGATGCGATCTGGAGGAGAATCCAGTAAAGGAGACAGAGAAAAAGTGGGCAGACAGGTAGGAGATAAAATAGGAGAGAACCGTGTTTCAAAAAACCTAGAAAGAAGATAGTATCAAGGAGGAGAGAGTGATCAGTAGTGTCAAAGGATGCAGAGTGGCCAAGGAAAATGAGAATGGAAAAAAGGTTATTGCAGGGGTTGGGGAACCTATGGCCTCAAGGCCACATGTGGCAGGTTCCCACCCCTGGGTTATTGGGTTTGGCAGCCAAGAGATCATTAAAGTAGTATTAATGGAATGATAAGGTCAGAAATCAGATCGTAAGGGGTCAAGAGGAGAGTGAGAGAGAGAAAACGAAGGCACCAGTAGTGGATGACCTTTTCACAGAGTTTAGTTACAAAAAGTAAAAGAGAAATATGATGATAATTAGCAGGGATAGAAGGATCAAGTAAGGGTTTTTCAAGATGGGGAGACATGGGCATTTTGGTAGGTAGTAGGAAATGAGTCAGTTGAGAGGGAGAGATTGAAAATCAGTGAAACAGTGGGGATGGCAGAGGGACTGATCTTCTGGAAATGGAATGGAATGGGACGGCATACACAAGTAGGGGAGTTAGCCATGCTAAGGAATAAGACCACTCCAGTATGTGAGTACAGGGTGAAGGAGGAGAAAATGGCAGAAGGCACCTGAGTGAGAGAAGATGAATGAGAAAAGAAAAGAGAGAGTTCACAGTGAATGGCCTTAATTTTTCTGTAAAATATGAGTCAAAGTTCTCCTTTGAGAAAGCATGATTAGGGGAACCACAGGATATATGAGGAGGGAGAGAAGATTTGGAAGACCTGCCATAGATAGTGGGATAATGAGTTGATAAGGGGGGTGTAATAGTATTGCCTAGCAGCAGTGAGAGCCCAGTTGAGGTTATATAACATAAATTTGTAGTGGACTTAGAACAATTTGTGATTTTTCTCCATCTTCATCTAGCAGCACATGTGTAGGGGCAAAGGTAATGAATGGTGAGAGTGATAAAATGCTAAGTATACGCTGGGCATATTTGGTGATATGATAAGGGGGCTAGGGATTCAGGAGAGGAAGACAATGTAGAGTTGGATTTGGTTCAGCAACAAGTTAAAGTGAGGAAAGAGGAGAGAGTAGCTAGTGGGAGAAGAGAGATGGGAGATGGCCTGGAAGAGAATTGGGGAGTCCAAGTATTGGAGGCCATGGGGAGACTTAAGAGTAGAGTTGTGTAAGGAAAGTCAGAGGGAGGGGTGAAAAGCCAATAGATTATGGTCAGATAAGGGGATTTCAGAATTATTGAACATGGAAGTGGCTGTACATTTGTGGGTGATAGCAAGATTGAGGGTATGGACATCTTTGTGTGTGGCTAAAGTTGGGTAGAGGACTAGCTTCTGGCAGGTGAGTAGGTTAGTGTATTTGAGGGAGAATCAATTTAAAAATTAATATTCATTAAAAATATTGGCTTATAGTTTTTTTATTTCCTTTATCTTTTTCCTAAGTATTAGAATTATATTTGTTTCATAAAATGAGTTTTGCAAAGTGTTTTCTTTCTCAAATTTTAGAATAGATTTTGTAATATGGTCACCCATTGGTCTTTTAAACTCAGAATTTCCCTGTAAGTTCATTTGTCCTACCCTCCCTCTGTCCCCACCGCACCACACAGCCCCCATAATGGCTTCTTAGTAGTTTGATATGCTCAGATCTTCCTGACTCCAGGCCCAGCACTCTATCCACTGCGCCACCTAGCTGTCCTATGCCATTTAACAAAAGCAGGATGTTTATCAAATGAAATAAAAGTCTCTGACATAGTTACATTTTTAGATGTACTTTTGTCAGATCATTTCCATTCCTCCAACCCAACCTCTCACCTCCAAATCAGTATTCTGGAGCATTTGCAAATGTCTGTTGTTTTTCTGGGAAATTTTAAGGCCAGACTCTCTAAACATTGACTTTTTAAGCTGGAAGAATCTTGGCCCCTTATGGTAAAATCCACATAGTTTAAGTGATTTGACGAAGGTTAAAGTAGTGAAGCCAAGACTAGAACCCAGATCTCCTCTCAGGAAATTCTGAAGACAGGAGATTGCCATCATAGCAGCAGTCAGAAAGGGAAGACAGGGTAATGGAAATTTGCTGCTTAAATGTTGCCTATGGGATTCAATCAACACTTTAGAAACTTGTGGAATATTTTCTATTTAAAAGTTGGAGAGCATTCTGTTCCAAAAATTTATAGGCTCCTAAAAATGAACTGTTGATGCCATTGGACTCAGAATGATTTTAAAATGCCAAGTTCTACCATGTTCTTAATATCACAAATACCACACTAGATTTTTTTTTCAGTGATTAAGCTAGTTCCTGAGGGACCTTTGGAAGCTACAGCTTTACCCCTTCCAAAGATAGCTTGCATCGAGGAAAGAAGAACCTTAAACCATTTGCACAGAGCCCAGGCCTTTTTCAAAAACCTCTGTTCAAATGCTCATGTATTTCATCTAATATCTTAGATTACATTGATAGAAATACTGCATCTAATTTTGGATGCCCCATCTTAGGAATGACATTAATAAGCTCAAGAGAGGACCAAGGAGGTTAAGGGACTTGAAACCATGCCATAGAGGGACCATTTGAAAGAACTGTAAAGTCTTGGCTTGAAGAAAAGTTGGGGGATGGGGGGATTTGTGAGTTTTCTCTGTGTATTTGTGGAACTACAATGTGTAAAAGGGATCAGAATTGTCCTGCTCAATAATCCCAGAGGGCAAAACTAGGTAGAACCAAGAGGGGAATTTATGAGAGGCAGGTTTCAATGCAATATAAAGAAAAACCTCCCAACTATCAGAAAAATCCAAAGAGAGAATGGGCTTTTCACCACTGGAAGTTTTTACGCAGAGACCAGATGACCACCTGTCAAGGGGAGATAAGAGGGATTCTTGTTTCGTGGGGGACTGGACAAGATCAACTTTGGAGTTTTCCCCAAATCTGATTCTATGACAATGTTTCCTTCCAAGCCCTGTTCAAAATTTATTTCCTATTTAGTCTCCTTTGACAGATACTTCCTTTACTTTATAATCCTTCAGTCTTTTTGTACTCAGTTTCTTCTATATCTATGTAGGTGCCTCCGCTGCTTGGTATTTTGCATGCCTTTTGGATGTATGCTCTAACTCTGATAATGCCTAGGCCAGTCTTCCGCAAACAATAGGTAGGTGCTCAATTAATATCTTAAATATTCAGTCTTAAATAATAACTGCTTTGAAATGACTTACACCATTCTGCAGCCCTTGAGGGCTTACAAAGTGCTTCCATGCCCTTTAAGGAAGATGGCACAAGTATTATCCCCATTTGTAGAGGAGGAATCAGAGGATTAAAGACTCATCCAATGTCACAGAGATAGGAAGTGTAGGAGGAAAGACTTCAGTCTAGATCCTCTTAGATCCCAATCCAGAGCTCCTTTCACTTCACCTTGTGATATGCTTAGCCAATTACCTTTAAGTTTTCCAAACGTCAAGCATGAGCACATTATATCTGAGGGAAGTATGTTTCTTTGTTTCTTAAAAATAAAGCTAAAAAAGTGAAGTGATTAGAAGCAGGCGAACATTGTACCCACAAATAGCAATATTGTCACAATGATCAACGGGGAAAGACTTCGTTACTCTGAACTAGACAATGACCCAAAACAGTTCCCGAAGGACCTATGATGGAAAATGTGATCCACCTCCAGAGAGAGAACTGAGGACCTTCGAATGCAGATTGAAGTATCATTTTTCTTCACTTTCATTATTTTCCTTGTTTTTTTGCAACATGGCTAATATGGATATATGTGTTACATGATTTCACATGTATAATTGATACATTTTTGCCTTGTTAATGGGTGGGGGAAGGACTAAAGGGAGAGAGAGAATTTAGAACTCAAAAAAATTTAATGAAAGTTAAAAATAAACAAATAATGATTTTATTTTTTTAAATAAAGCTAAAAGTTTTTTTTAAAAGCTGATAACCAAAAAACACCGTGCCTTGAGCCCAAATCTATAATGTCAAGAAAACGACCACTTAACCATCCAGATTACTATGCAAGCACATACCTGACACATTATAAAGCAAGTAAAATGGGAGCTATGCTTCAAAAAAGAAATTATATTCCAAAGTCAAAACAGGACAGCTAGATCACATAGTGGATAGAGTACCAGACCTAGAATCAAAATGACCTGAGTTCAAATCTAGCTTCCAACATTAATTATCTGTATGGCCCTGAGCAAGTCACTTAACCCTGTTTCCCTCAGTTTCCTCATCTGTAAAATAAGCTGTAAAAGGAAATGGCAAACCACTCCAGTATCATAGCCAAGAAAATCCCAAATGGAGTCATGAAGAGCTGGACACGACTGAAATGACTCAACACAAAAAGGCCAAATTGTCCAAAACACAAGCAAAGGCTTGAAGAAAATGGCTGAGTAAAATGCATGCATCTACATCAACAGCACTTGGATGTCTCTTGAAGTCCCTTTGGACTACTTCAGAAAGTTCTCTGAGCACCATGATGAGAATCTATCAATCAGGCTGGGCCAACTTGGTTGACTTTGTGGTTGAGTGGAAAGCCTTTTTTCTGTCTGATATCCAAATTTCTTTCCTTTCTTATTGAGGAAGGTTTTAAAAGGAGCGCTGTCAACTCTTATATATGTACATGCAAGATATTAAATAACATGGAAGAAGTATGTCCAAGACTGACGTCTCTATCTTGGTAACTTCACTTTGTAAACTCCTAGGCCCAGCTCATACCTATGGATGACCCATGTTAGGGGTCAGACCAGTACAAAGGCTAGGTTTTTACTTCTGTAGCTTTTCCACGGTTTTTACCCTTGAAAAAGTGAAGAGAGAAGGCATACCATCCCACAGGCTACTAGGAAAAGCTTGATTTTTTAATATGAATTATGTGATCCATTTTGGATACAAATATGCGATGTCCAACAGATTATTTTACAGAAGGATTAAACATTATTCAATCAGGTTTACCAAGTGCTTTCACAGTTTGTTGTTGGAATTAGGGCCTTCTTCTCCCTTTTCCTGCCCTAGTATACACAGATATTCTCTGCTTCTTGTGGTGGACTTTGTGGGAGCTTTGGAGAGCCATCTTCAGATCATTTACAACTCATGACTGAGAGTTTCCTAATTGGTTGTTGAGTCAGAAGATTCTAAAATTATTAGAACAAAATTCAGATGTTTAACTTATTACTACTAGTATAGTCATCAGGGGGAGGGGGAGGGGGAGTGCTCATAGTTAGACCTCATTAGAATAGAACATAGCTATGCATCACTGTTAATTAGACATTTCATATTCACCCTCTTTTTCCTGAGCATTATCTGATC
>NW_020954552.1:3914718-3921109 GCF_900497805.2 Vombatus ursinus
TCTATCTATCTATTTATCTTTCCCCACCTTGGTGACAACCCATTCCATTAATGTTCAGTTTCTCTCTTCCTTCTGCCTTCCTATTTTTCTCTGGTGAAAATTTAGCTGGTTGAAGCCACATTCCACTTGGGTCCCCCGCCCCCACCATTATAACTGCAGAGAAAGGTCATCCTTTTCTACCCCTCCCTGAAATCACATCTTGATCCTTGGAGGATCGCATTCAAGAGATATGCCAACTGAAAACTTCCTCCTTTTTCAATGGGTGACATTTTATATAAGAATTAATTTTGAATCAGATTTCTTGATTATCAACAATGTGAAATATGATTAATATTTAATCAATGTTATAATCACTTCTCAATTATTAGCAAAGGAGAGATCCCTTCCTTCTGTCCTGCCTCTTCCCTGAGTAGAAGAAGCTATCAATGTTAAATGAATGAATGAATAAAAAAGCATTTATTAAGTTCTTAGCATTTGCCAAGTGGCAGCTAGTTGGTACAATGGACAAAGTGCTGGGTCAGGAAGACTCATATCCCTGAGTTCAAATCTGGCCTCAGATATTTACTAGCTGTGTGACCCTAGACAAGTCATTTAATCTCTTTATTGGAGGTAGTTAGGTGGCTCAGTGAATAGAGGACTGAGCCTGGAATTAGGAAGATCTCAGGTCAAATCTGGCCTCAGATATATGCTAGCTGTGTGACCCTGGCCTAGTCACGTAAACCTGTTTACCTCAGTTTCTTTACCTATAAAATGAGCTGGAGAAGGAAATGGCAAACCACTCCAATATTTTTGCCAAGAAAATCCCAAATATGGTCACAAAGCATCAGACACAAGTGAAATGACTAAACAAATGTGCCAAGCATAGGTAAAATCCTGGTGATATAAACAGAAAAGTAAAGTCATCTTGAACCTCAGAGTTAACATTCTAAGCAAAAAAAGACAACATCTATAAGAGGTTTCAGCTGTAAATTAGAGGAAAAGGTCTGGTGATGTTAAGTGCACAACTGCAGAACAATTGTCAAGGCCCAGGGCCCTTAGGATGCATCACAAATGGCAAGGCCTGGGGGGCTAGAGGGTATGGTGGAAGGACAGATGGTAAGGCCCTCTCATTTTTCTGACTGGATGCTGACCTCCATTCCCTTTCCAATAGAAAACCCAGAGTCCCTGCATTGTCAGAATTCTTGCATTGGTAGGAAAGTAAGGAGGCTGTGTAAAGACAGAGAAGGACTTCTCCTTCCCCCTGACTCCTGCTGAGCCCGCCAGATGGAAATCCAGGCAGGCAGGAGGGATGGATGTCACTACATGTTATGGCCTATGCAAAGAAAGTCCACTTCAGTATTAGCAGAAAGATGATAGGGCTGCTGGTGAAACAAACTAACGTGAATGATTATCTCTCTATTTAAGTCAACTTCAGGGAAAAGGGGGCAGGAAGGTAAGGGTGTTCCAAATTGCTGGGGAAACTGAAGGAGAGAAAGAGCCAAAAGAGGGAGAAGATAAGGTGACATTTCCAGGTTCTGTGTAACACAATGAAAACATGTCCTCACTCCCTACATTTGTTGCTGATTATTCTAGAAGGTATTCAGAGGTTGTGGGGCGGTGATGGAGGGGATTGCAGACGTGTTTATAGACTTAAGGATGGAATCTAATTGAGCTCCCCTGGGCTTGTCTCCTTGTATTCAAGAGTCCCCCTGTGTTTATTCTAATGCAATTTTAGTCTGAGACTTTTTACAAATGTCTGAGGTCCACACTGAAATTTAATATGAAAAACAGTCAAGAGGGAGGAAGTCAGCATGAGAACCATGGAACTGAATAAAAAATGAAATTAGAAAACTATTTAATGAAGTGAAAAACTAAAGTGTTGTCTGTCCGTGGGGAGGTTTGAAGGGCAATAATAATAATCTTTTTTTCCTAGTGTTTTATGATACACAAAGTGCTTTCCTCCCAGCACATCTGTAAGGTGAGTCATATAAGTGTTATTACCTTCATTTTACAAATGAAGCAACTGAGGCTCCCACAGGTCAAATGATGTGCCTTCAAGTCTCAGAGTCAAGACTCAAACCCACATTTTTCGACTCCAAATCTAATATTTCTTCCATGACACTGTGCTGGGGAATTCACTGTGTTCAGAGACAGCAAAATTGCCTGTATTCCTACCAAGTCCATTTCAGGTCTTCATTCTAAGGCAGCCTGACTCCAAGGATAAGAAACCACTGCTCCATGGAATAGCTTCCAGGGCACCTTTGGGATTTCAACTAACTCCAGGAGAGTTTCTGAAGAAACTGATTTGATTGCTGCATTTAGTATTGAAAGGGACCCTGTATATTTCCAGATCTGGAAACTGACTTTCCCAGAGAGGAAGTGACTAACCCAAGTTCACAGACATGTGGGGCAAAGTTATAATCAAATCAAGTTATCGTGATTCCAAATTTAGTGCTCTTTACACTAGCTCAAATTGCCAGTCACCTACCCTATGTGTCAAGTATATAATAGGTACATAATGAATGCTTTTTCTCTCATTCATTCATTCATATAGAAGCAGATAGAATTACAATATTCTTCCTCATTCATAAAGTTTTAAAGGCAATTGGAAGTTAACATTTTTAAAGATATATTCTAAATGAGCATTATAGAATAATTTTATACTGTTTTTTAGCTAATGCAAAAGCTATTTGATTTTTTTTAATGGAGAAATTCAGAATGTGCCTAATTTTCTAGAGTTCTTCCACAACTCTGGGGCAGCCACATTCATGGTAGTTTCTCGGAACACACTAATGGGTCATTTATACCCATTACACATTCAAAAATAACCCTCAGGGGACCCTGTTGGCAGAGATGATTTGGCCAGGGTACCTCTAGGCATCATATCCTTTCAGTAAGGAACTCCACTGGAGCCAGAGCCTAAAAATTTTTAAACCAGAACCTAAAGAAGTCCCCCGGGGCAGATAGATGGCACAGCAGATAGAGCACTGGCCCTGAAGTCAGGAGGACCTGAGTTCAAATCCAACCTCAGACCAAACACTTGAAATTCACTAGCTGTGTGACCCTGGGCAAGTCACTTAACCCCAATTACCTTAAAAAAAAAAGAAGTCCTCCTACCAAAGCAAAACCCCTTTTTCTTCTAGAGGTTTTAGGCTTTAGTCTCACTTAGATATTTCAGAGTGGAAGATGTATGGCTTTGGTAAAATTATTTATACTTTTTAAGCCTTCATTTCCTTTTTTGTAAAGTTAGATGTTTGGACAAAGTCAATTAATGAACAAGTATTTATGAAGTATGTTCTATGTTCTGGGCACTCTCCTACAGGGTGAGGATGTAGAGATGAAAATTAAGGAGTCACTGCCCTCAAGGAGTCTATATTCTATTGTGGAAGAATGAACTCATATAAATATACTCACAATCTATTCAAAATAAATACAAAATAATTAGGTGAGGAATGGAAGAAAAGTTTCATTTAGGAGTTGGTATTTGAGCTTCATTTTGAATGAACTAAGGATTCTAAAGAGTAGAGGTGAAAAATGAGGGCATTCCAGGTAAGAGGCACAGCTTGTGTAAAAGCATAGGAGTGGGAGAGAAAATATCATTTGTGAGTAATGGCAAGAAGGTCACTTTGACTGGACGACAGAATAAAGGAAAGGGAGTGATACATAAAATTCTAGAAAAGTAAGTTGAAGTCAGGTTGCAAAAAGTTTTAAATGCCAAACAGAAGGATCTATAAAGTCACCTCCGGCCCTAAATGCTCTGTCAAAGCTGGATGGCCTGAGTCCATGAAGAGATGAGAATAAACAAATGGGAAATCAGAACCAGTTAGAATGTTGTCTCTTTTGGAGGGCATCATTAAACATGAGTAGAGTTAAGTAACCTATTGAGTGGACAGTTTGCACGACATTTTCCAATTAATTGGAGGGGTCAAGGTGAATTGCTGGAATGATTGGCATCACTTTAGTGCCTCATGGAAGTCACTTTTCTTCAGCCAGATAGGATTTCTAGCAACAGGTTGAGATAAGGGTCAGGGAGGAAACTGAGGTCCAGAGAGGTTATAACCTATTCAAGATCACATTTCTAATTGGTAGAAATATTAATAATTAATAGCTAACATTTATATATCACCTATTATGTACGAGGCACTATTCTAAGCACTTTACAATGATATTTGATCTTCACAACAACCCAGGGAGGTAGGTGTTGTTATTATCCCCATTTTACAGTTAAGGAAACTGAGGCAAAGAGGGTAAGTGACTTTCACCAGAATCACATAGCTAGCCAGTGTCTGAGGACAGATTTGAACTCATGTCTTCTTGATTTCAGGCCCAGCACTCCATCAAGCTGCCCCTGGTAAAGCTGGTACTACAATCTAGTTGTCTCTTCCATTAGAATGTCAGGGACTGTGTTTTTTTTTTTCATTCTTTGTATCCCCAGGATAGTGTCTCTTTAGCAAGCAGTAGGTAATTAGTAAATGTTTATTTGCTGACTGACAATTACGCACTCTTTTCTCTATACCCCATTGTACTGTACCACCACTACCCCCACTCTTCTCCATCTACCCTCCACCCCATCCATCCACCCACCCTGGAGAACTTGGCATTCTCCTTACTAGTGCCCTTGTGTCTTCCCACCTGAAACAACAACTTTTGAATCAGACCTCCAGAGACCATCTCCCCTTTCCCTGAATTAATCCATTCAGGTTTGGAATTTTACCCTAGATCTAACTGTCCTGATCGTTAAATGGCAGAGTACAAACTCATCTAAATCATTATATCTAACCAGTCCCAGACCATGTTTCACAACATGTTGTGCTGGGAACATTAGCTGTTGTTCAGTCATTCAGTCCTGTCCAACCCTTCACGAACCCATGGAACAACTGTCCATGGGGTTTTCTTGGCAAAGATATTGAAGTGGTTTGCCATTTCTACTATGTGTTTGGCACATAGTAGGTACTTGGTAAATGCTTTATCTTTTATTCATTCATATAGAAGTACTGGTAGAATCACAAAATTCTTCCTCCTACAATTAGAAGTTAATATTTTAAAAGATGTTCCTTAAAAGACCACTATAGAATAATTTTATACTCTTTTTTAGCTAATACAAAAGTTATTTGAGTTAACACAAATGAAAGAATTCAAAATAAAATGACAAGTACACCCAGAAGACCAGGGACACACAAGCAAAAAGTCACAATCATATTGCTCCATGGCCATTTGAAAAGCTGACAAATTAAATGGAGAGTAGATTAAACTCCGTGAGAATAACTGAATTCTTTGTTTTGGTAATTTCAGTTATTATGGATGACACAAGGACATTTTAGAAATAAGTTGTTTTCTTCCTAAGAATATCCTTTAAAACTAAACTAGTTATTGTAATGATCTAATCATAGTAAAAGAGAAAAAAAGAACTAAAAACACTTTAAGTCTTTCTTTAGGGTGCTTTAAAACACCTAGCCATTTAACTGCTGCCCATGAACATCCTCGGTATCAGTGTTATAATGATTCTGGAATGGACTCTTAGGATGGGAAGGACAAATGCCTGCCCAAGGATGTTGAGGGAATTGCTAGGCTTTTAATAATCTGGAAAGAAGATTGAGGTTAGCTCTCTGCTTTTCATATGATCCCAAATAATGTGCACAGTGTAGAAAACTGTACTATCAGAAAACACACTGAAAATTTCGGGTGAGACAGACTTTTTAAGACAAAACATATAGATGAGATACTTTTGTCTTTCACAATAATTTACATCCTGTTTATGGTTGCTAATATCATATCACCTTATATTTGTATAGTATTTTAGATTATCCAAAAGACATTCACATATATGACCTTATTTTAAACTCATGGCATCCTCTAAAGTAGATAGAATCATCATCTTTATCTCCATTTTTTCAAAACAGGAAATGAACCCACAGAGAATTGAAGTGATTTATATACAGTTAGACAGCTAGCAGGGCCAAAGCTTGAACTTGAACCCAGTTCCTTCAGATTACAAAATCAGTGAGCTCACTTCCTGTAGCAAGCACTGCCATGATCTATAGCATGCTCTCTTTCGAAAGATGACCTCAATATGGCCTACATTTCCAAAGTTCCAAATGAAAATAAAATCGTTACTAATTAAAAATAAAGAATGGAGATAATCACCAACTACCCCACCCATGCACTTTCCTTTACAAACATATAATGGTACAGCCATTTTCCCTGAAATGGTATTGAGGGGGGATAGGAGGATTATAGGTATAGATATAGGCATAAGTATAGGTATAAAGGTGTACATACATCCATGTATGTATAGATGTTCATAAATATATACATACATCTATGTATGTATAGATATATATACATATATACAAAATATATAATGTCCCAAAGGTCTTAGTGAAGGTTTAAGCCTTACTAGCTTAAACTTCCA
>NW_020954552.1:3921203-3932291 GCF_900497805.2 Vombatus ursinus
AGATAGATAGATAGATAGATAGATAGATAGATAGATAGATGGCATCTCGGGCATGGAAGAGTTTTACATATTTCTTTATAGAAATAATGATTTCTTGAGAATTCAAGAAACATAATAACACATGCCCAGGATAATAGGTGAGGAGAATTATTCCTAAACTTCTCTTATTTTGAGTCATTTCATTTATAAAGAAAGGGTGTTATGTGACCTGATTTGTTAATAGCATCCAATCCTCCATATTTTACCTCTAACCACCTGCATGGTGTCAAAGAGCCTGATCCTCAATGAGAGGTAGGTGTTATTATTATCCCCCGTTTGGCATATAAGGAAATTAAGACAGACAGAGGTTAACTGACTTGCCCAGGATCACACAGTTAGTAAAAGTCTAAGGCTGGATTTAAACTAAGATCTTTCTGACTACAGGACGATGGCTCTATCTACTATGTCACTTAGCTGCCTGAGTTTCTTACCATGCAGGAAAGCGTCAAAGGGATGAATGCAGAATTCCTTCTTTTCCTCTACGTACTAATAATACCATACTAAATGTTTAGTTCTGGGAAAAAGTAATTACAAGAATCTGAGAGAATCTAGAATCTAATAGACCTCAGTGGACTTTTAATTCTTGTGGTCACTTAACAAGAAACAAGGCTAGTTCTTTATCCACTATGCTACCTCTACTTTGTAGATGAAGAGTGAAAATAAAGAGTTGGAATAAAATACCTTCTGCTCTATCTAATTCCAAAAAAGCAGGAGTTGAGGTGGCAAGGTCAAGATAGAAGAGTAAAGTGAGCATTTTTACCAAGATTCCCCTCTAAACAACCTTTAAAAAGCACATCAATCAAATTCTAAGCAAGATAATAAACAAAAAGTCACAGTGAGTTATTTTTCCTGCCCATGATAGCTTTGGAGACAGAAGGAGATGGCTGCAGACACAGGTCAGGGCTAGCCTAGAAAACAGCCTGAGCAGCAGCAGCAGTATTACCAAGAGTGCTCAGTACCCAAAGACTATAAGAGGGTCAAATACCTGGTCAGAAAGAGATTATAGGGGGCCTCTGAGCTAGCAATGGACACAGGACCAAGAGCCATTAGTCAACTCAGTTGTCCATTACTCAATTCTGGTTCTAAGTTCCATGGCAGAAGAGTTGTAGTTGCAAGGAAGCAGAGACCCTAAATAGGTGAGGAACAGAGCACAGGCCAGGAGGGCAGTGACCACATCTCTCCCCAGATCACATCACTTTGGAACCACCAAAACTTACAGGTACTCAGATCTAGTTGGGAAAACTGGAGGAATAAAATCCTGGAGCCTCAGGAAGGTTACCACCACCAACACCACTAACCCCAAGGTAAGCAAAGCCCAAGTCCAACATAAAATCCAAAGTCAAGAAATAATCTGGGAAAATAAGGAAACAAGAAAAAAGAACCTGAGCATAAAAAGGTTCTGTGGTGACAGGGAAGCTCAACACACAAACTCAAAGGAAAATGACTCTAAGACGCCTACAAGCAAAGCCTCAAAGAAAAATGCAGATTGGATACATTCTCACCAAGAATTCCTAGAAGAGCTAAAGAAAGAGATGAAAAAAGAGCAAAAAAATTAATCAAATAAGAGTGGTAGAGGAAAAATTTGGAGAAGAAATGAGAGTAATGCTAGAAAATTCTGTCATGTTGGGATGATCTCAAAGAAAAAAAAAGGAAGGATAAGAAAAAGGAAAATACCAGAAGAGGGGGGAAGGGAGAAGAAGAATACAGGAAATTATCTCACATAAGAGAGGTGCACAAAGAAGAGATTTTACAAAGGAGGGGAAAATAGAGGAGAATTGGCAATGGTTAAACCTCACTCTCATCTGAACTGGATCAAAGTGGGAAGAATATATATACACACAGTTTGGCATAGAAATTCATCTTGCCCAACAGGAAAGTTGGAGGGGAAGGGGCTAAGAAAAAGGCAAGAGTGATAAGAAGGAGGGTAGATTAAGGGATGCGATAGTCAGAAATAAAACGGACATTTGAGGCAGAAAAATCTGGGAAGATAAATGAGTTTATTCAAGGTGAAGTGAGTAGAACTAGGAGAACGTTGTTCAAAGTGACATCAATATTATAATGATAATCAACTGCAAAAGACTTAGCTGCTCGTCAGTATAATAATCCGCAACAATCCCAAAGGACTTATGATGAAAAATACTATCCACCTCCAGAGAAAGAGCTGATAAACTGAGTGCAGACTGAAGGATACTTTTTTCACTTTATTTTCTTGCCTTTTTTCTACAGCATGGCAAATGTGAAAATATTCATTGCATGACTTAAAAAAAAAGCAGGAGCTGCAATCAAAGTTTCAGATAAGGAATAACAAAAATTGATGTTGAGAGACAAATGTCTCAAATGCTCAAATGTGCCTTAGACACATTCCTTATATTTTTTCCATAGCACTGATAATTTCATGTGTCTAGTGATTATGTCAGGATAAAAAAAAATCAATTAAATCTTTGGTTGCAATAGATATAGTGTCCAGAAAGAGGATAATGATAATCCTTCTGTACTCTACATAACATCTTTATTTTATATTTATAAATACATTTATAAAATATATTTTTGTACTCAGATAATATCTTTAAAATTGACAAGAGTTGGCAAGCATTTAGATAGAGTTAGTGAAAAAGAAAGAGGGGTTGAGAATGAATCCTAGGTTGTGATGATTGGAAGGATGGTAGTACCTTTGGTAGAAATAGAAAATTTGGGAAGAAGAAAGGTATTGAAGGAAAAGATACTCAGTTCTGTTTTGGACACGTAGAATTGGAGATATTCATGGGATAATCAGTTGGAAATATCAAATACACAGTGAACAATGCAGGACTACACCTCTCCTGCTCATACAACACTCACACACACAGTAAGGGAATTTTTAGATCAATAATGAACTTACTAATATAGCATACGTTAAACTACCAAGAGCGTGTACCATCAAGGGAATTATGAACTCAACAGCATATAAATCTATCAATAATGATATCCATATTATAAAACAGAATTCTTAATGCTAGTTCTAGAAATATGAGGCATATATTTATTTCTATCAAAAAAAAAAGATTACAATGGATTATACTTAATACTTGTTCTAAATCCAGCAGGACCTGCCTAGGCCAAGATACAAGAGTACATATATGGCTAACATGGAAATATGTTTTGTATGATTTCACATGTAATTGATAACATATTATTTGCCTTCTCAGTGGCTGGGGAGGGAAGGGAGATAATTTGAAACTCAAAATTTAAAAAAATAAAAGAATGCTAAAAATAAAGAGTACATGGACTTCTCAACTCCTTGAAAGAGGAAAAGTGAGGAGAGGTTGAGGGAAGGGGAGCTGAAAATCCAGGCTTCTGTTTCTTGACGTGACTCCAGATCAGTGCAGATTCAACACAACAAACAGGGCTGAGAGGGAGAGATGCTCAGACTTCTCCTGAGCTAGCAGAAAGAAAAGGAAGAAAATCAAGAACAGAGGCACCAAGCCCCTAATCCCACAGTATCTGGCAGACAAGATAGGAAAAGTAGGAGCAGAGCCATCAGACACCTACTCCCTTTGCACAGAGAGAAGAGAATTTAGGGGAGTGAGGCGGATAGAGCCAAAAGCAAAACTTCAGAAACCCTGAATGCTAATTCAGGTCAAACTAGGTCACTGTGACCCCTCATGTTCAGTGTTTTTCCATACTGTCAGCTCTATTATGATAAAAATCATTTTTTGAAGGTCAAAAGCTGAATATCTGTTAAGTTGTGAACAGAAATTCCCCTTCCTTCCTGGGTGTCACGGTATTTCATCGACCTGGTGCTGTGCAATAGTCCCCCAGAGCTTTGGACCACTTACATAAAAGCTGAGAATTCAACTGCACCAGGCAGGTAGGAGAGATAACGAATGTCCTCGTCCCCTGGGCTTCCTGTCTGATTACGTCTAGGTCTAGGTAGCTAGGTAGTACAGGGGATAGAGCACTGGGCATGAAGTCAGGAAACTTGAGTTCAAATTCAGCCTCAAATATGTACTAGCTGTGTGACCCTGGGCAAGCTATTTAGACTCTGCCTCAATTTTCTTAACTATAAAATGGAGATTTTAATAATAACACCTCCCTCCTAGGGTTGTTGTAAAAATCAAATGAGGCAACATTCACAAAGCACTCAGCATAGTGCCTGACACATTAATTAATAAATCCTTCTGTTTTTTTTTCCTTTCTTATCTATTCATCTTGCTGGGAGAACAGAAGAGACTTCAGAAATTGAAAATTTGAAAGCGTATGGATTGCTCACCAAAAGCTAGGGTAAAGTCTGACTTCAGTAGGACCCAGGCTCCTGGAACAGGAATTCCAAGAAAATAATCATCAGCCTGGGACATTCACTTGCTGAAAGGACCCTATGCTTTGAACTCCTGGTGGGAACACTAGAGGCTTCAGTAGCTGAGATACTGAGGGAACAAGACAGGAGAAATGAAGTGGAAGTTTTCTGTTGACCCTAGACCAAGTTTCCTGCCTTTTCTAAAAGAGACAGAGAAAACAAGGTATTATACACTCTGTTTTGAGTAAAAATAAATAAATAAATAAATTTTAAGAGCTTAGAATTTTAGCTGAGCCAAAAACTAGAGATGGCAGAAACTATAGCTGAGTAGTATGCAGCAGAACATCATCTGACAAGAGATATTATGTTTCTAGCTAAGCAATGTTCAATGGAGATCAGAACCCCACTCAAGGGAATGTTATTTGGCAGTGAAGCCTATGAATCTGCCTAAGCAATGTCCAGCAGATGCTATAAGACCAGAGCGGTGCAGACTCAGTGAGAGCAGCATAAAGACAACTCTAGAAGACGTAAGTGTTCCTACATTATAAGAGGCAAAAGTTGTCCCTCCCTATATATATTTATATGCCCTGAAAACACATTTCCCCTACCATTTTCCACTTGTGTGTACTTGTAGGAACGTATATCTTTTATTTATGGAGGAAATATTTTGCTGCCACTTTTTACCACATTATTTCATTCAAAGCCATTGCTTTGAACTAGTCGTATCTTCTGGTTGACTATTAGAGGTAAATACATTGGTGGGTCTTAAGTTACCAGGGTTTCTTAAATGTTTTCCACTTGTGACCCTTTCTACTGTTTTGGCAGTGTTTGTTGGGGTTGCATGGCCTAAGGGCTTTGTGCAGTGCAAAGCGTGCATGCTTTGTATTCAGAATGAATTCTCAACCCCAAGGCCATTGGCACCATACTGACAGAACAAAGATGGGAGACACAGAGATTGCTACTGTTTTCATAAGCATTCAAACAGTCAGAAGGTATCTGTTGTCTAATATGCAAATATGAAGGAGAATAAAGAACCGATTTTTAATTAAGACTTAAAGAAAGTAGAATATCAGGTATACTTTATCATATTTCCTCCATTCATGGGTTGATGATATAGATCATCATGCTACAGGGAGCCACTATGGTGGAATGGAAAGCAACGCATTAAATTCGGAAGCCTAGTTTTAGAGTCACAGGAGTTCAAATCCCGGCTTTGTCACTTAGTAGTGCGTAATCTTAGGCAAGACACAACCTCTGTAGGCCTCCTCTGTAAAATTAGGGCATTCGATCTGATAACTGTAAAGTCCCTGGATCTTTGATCTTCTTAGCCTACAATCATGCCTTCTACATTGCAAAATTTGGACAGAGCTGAAAGCAACCCGTAACACTCTTCATATTGCCATGCCTACCACATTGTCAGGCACGACGGGAGCTAATTATGTCCCTTAACAGATTGGGGTCTAACGCTCAGGAATGGACTTCTCCTAAAAATGGTCAAACAATCACTATGGCAAGAAGAGACATTCCAAGAGCAATTGAACAAATGCCCACTTTCTCCTCTACTTGCTTTACTTCCATTCTTCTTGAAAAATACACAGAATGACTGTTTAAACTAGTCTAGTTCATTCCCTCAACTCCCATCCTATAATCTAAAGCCCTTTTAACAGAAACATTTTGAAAGAAAAATCAAATAATCATCAAAGTCACTTTAGTCAGAATCGTATGTTGACTCCTCTCAATCAGATCCAAGTACCATATCCAAAAATTCATTGAAGTTACTCATTTAGTTACTCTCTTTAATGGCAAGATACAGACTGAGTGTTGAGGGTAAAGGGGAAGAAGGCCAAGATCTGAGAAAATAATATAGAAAGGAAAAATATTCCAAGTTACAGCAGTCACTAAATGTCAAAAAAAGAGAGAAAAAGAAGAAATGAAGGCATAAGCTAGCAAATTTATTCTAAGCAGTGAGATGGAAGATCTTTTCAGGTGTCTGTTCTCCAATGACATTTTGACTATTATAGCTAGAAGGAAAGATAGAATATGATACTAGGCTATGGAAGATAAATTAAGCTCCATCATAGGAAATGGTATCTGAATCATCTGTTTCTAAAAGAGAGTCTCATACATGTGGCACTAAAATATGTTGGTATAAATAAAAAGGTTAATGAAAACTTGGAAATACACAGGTTAACTGGACAAGTTTATACACTGTGAGAATATTCTTATTTTATTTTTGTCTTTGTATTCCCAGGTGCTTAAAACAATGTCTGGCACATATAGTAAGTACTTAATAAATGCTTGTTGAATTGAATTGAAATGAGTTATTATATAGATGTACTTCACCTTAATATTCCTGCAAAGAAAATTTTCATAAATTCAATCACATTTTCCCATTGGATTTCAGTGTAACATTGGTGATGCGTACTCCAAGGAAGAAAAACATTTTGGCGTGGAAGCATAAAAGAAAACATACTTAAGAATGCAAATAAACCTTTAAAATTACATATCTTAAGGAAGAAGGATCATTTAAATTATGATAATGTTTAAATCAGAAAAAATATAGGAATACTTTGCTGAAACACCATGACAGTAACTTCATTTTTCTTGAGCTCAATCTATGCCAGAAGTAGCTATAGTCTGTGTGTTGCCTGGCCCTTGAAAATCAGCCTATGGTTCTGTGTCTTCACTTTTCACAATCACCCCCCTCTGGTTTTGGAGAGATATCTGCTTTGTCAGATATCAGTGTTTCATCAGAGAAGATTTTAAAAACTAGCTAAATTTAAACATACAAAAGAACAATCCATCTTCTTTTTCTAGGCGGAACCCCAAGGGCCAATTATCATAGATCATTTTGGTCATGTAAGACTGGCTAGTCAAAAGGATGATAAAACTGCAGTCAAGGATTGGGATCTGTCTACACTGTGCTCCAGGAATAGCTTCTTTCTAACTGGAACATTTCTGCCTTTCCTTTTATTCAGCTCTTACCTACATGGCAAAATTGACTGATTAGAGATCAATGTTTCACAGTCTCCAAGTCCTTTGTGTTTCTGGTTGCAGAAGGAAAATGTTCCTTGTGCCAGTTACCAGTTGTAAAAGGGAAGACAAAGGAGTCAGGGGTCAAAGGCTATTGATCCCCATCCCAAAGTCAACTCCATGCTTTTTTTCACATCAAGAAAGACTAGTTAATTTGCAAACAAGCACACAAATGCTATGATCTTTCTCTGGATGGTTGTTTATTAATAAATTCATTAAGAATACTTGTTTACTCAAATTTTCAGATGAACCAGGAGCTTACTTGGATAGAAACTATGAATTAGATTGTGAGCTTCTTGAGGGCAATGACTGTCCTTTGTCTTCCTTTGCATCCCTAGCATTTAGCACAGTGCCCTGCAAATTGTAGGTACTTAATAAAAGTTTATTAATTAACTGGCTAATGTCAGAGAAGAGCCAAAGGAAAGGATGCATAATGATTAATTTGTGGTATTGTGTGTTTATGTGACATCGATGTATTTTATTATGTTTAAATGTCTTCTTAATAAGTGGCACATGAATACATCTTTTTTTGGCATTTTAACAAATAAATTTTTAGTCTCTAATCTCTTTCTTGCATGAGAGTATCCTGGATATATTTCTAAAATTGATTGAGCCATGGTGTAGAAGCACAGTAAGCCCCTATCCCCCACCCCATTCCCACATTAAGTAAAATATTAAGAAATAATATTATTTCAGTCTGAAGTTCTTTGGGACTTATTTGAATAAAATAAACTTTGTCAGTAGTCAATTGAATGTCAAGGAGATCATGTCCTGGTCTAAAATCCTTTGTAATACCCTTACCAAAAGCCTAACCAGTTTTTAAAGGGAGACTAAGACAAAGTAGGAAGGGTGATGACTGGACAAGGGCCAGAGCACCTTTGATTAATTCACTTAAGAGCAGTGCCACTTTCCCCATCCTTTATTGAAAGGTTTTCAGAAAATGATTCTCCAGGGTGGGCCTTAGCTAAGTTGCTGATGTTCCAATTAAGTTATCAAAAACATCGAACCCAACTTTGCTCCTTTGTTTAATCTTGATGATTACATTTTTCTTTGTTTTTTAAGTCTATAAAGTGTAGTTAGAAAATCACTTGAGTCAAAGAGATTTTAAAAAGCAAAATGGATCCTTGTCTTTTTACCTCCATCTCTGTCTGTCTCTCTGTCTCTCTGTTTTTTTTGTCTCTCTGTTTCTCTCTCTGTCTCTCTCTCTGTCTCTCTCTCTCTTTATATATTTCTCTATCTCTTTCTGCCCACTGCTTCATGCAAGGATGTTTGGATTTAGATAATGATATGTTTGTCTCTGAGAGACTTATACTAGATTTGTTCAGAGTACTGATTTGTTTCTTCTACAACATCAGTTTATTTTATAAAGGCAGTGAAGTTTCAATGTCACTCAAACAAACCTGAGCAAAAACTGGGATTCCAGGATTCTCTTATTTGTGGACTATGAACCCTTAGAAGTTCCTCAAAGATACTGCAGTAGAAAAAGAACAACCCAATATAAAGAATGGCTTCTAAATATCCTTACAATTCCCTCTCTTGTACCCTTTCAACATCCCTTTGTCTGAGGTAGTCCTTTGTCAGGACTTAAAGACAATTTACAGGAGAATTAGACAGGACAGTGACACAAAGCAGTCAACCCTTCATTTGGCATGTTAACTCACAAGGGAAGGCTCTGGGACAACCAGAAACATCCAAGGGCATCATGAGTCAGGGTAGGGCAAGTGATACAGTCAGAATAGAGAGAAGCAAGGGACATAGGATCCAGTCACAGTTACAAATGAAACAAAGCTCCAACCAAAAAGGGGACCAGAGAAGGAATAAGATTTTCAGTGTTCTTATTAAGTCATTTTTCAATCGTGTCTGACTCTGTGTGACTCCTTTTGGGATTTTCTTGGCAAAGATACTGGAGTGGTTTGCCATTTCCTTCTCCAACTCATTTTACAGAAAAGGAAACTGAGACAAACAGGGTTATGTGACTTGCCCAGGGTCACAGAGCTAGTAATTGTCTGAGGCCAGATTTGAACTCAGGAAGAGGAGTCTTTCTTATTCCAGTCCCAGTGCTCTATCCATTGCACCACCATCCTGTAAAAAAAAAAAAGTGCTTCACATGCATCATTGCAATTGGTCCTCATACAACCACCACTACAAGATAGGTGCTATTATTGGCCCCATTTTACAGATGAGGAAAATAAGTTTGAGAGAGATTCAGTGACTTACCCATTGGTCATACAGCTAGCAAGTGTCTAAGGCAGGATTTGAATGTGGGTTTTCTGGATTCTAAGATCAAGAATTCTATAGGATCATACATAGTTGAAAAGAACCTTATAAGAAAATCTAGTCCAATTCTCTCATTTTACAGATGAAAAAGCTAAAGCCCAGAGAGGTAAAACTAATTTCAGGACAAGTTTGAAATTGCCTCCAAGCAGACAGACTATTTTAAATATATCTTCAGTATTTCTCTTCCACATTTAAACTGGAGATGTTTTATTTTTTTCTAACTTCCCTAAGTTATTTTCAATATGCTAATAAGTCTTAAGGATCTTTTAAATTTAATTTCCAGGGAAACCTTTATCTTATAGGAAATTTGTGCTTGGTTTGTAAAAAAAGATTCAGATTTAATAGCAATAATACACCTCCAAAGTGATATTTAATGGAGATACTTTAAAGTAAAGATGGCACCTAATATTACTTCTATCTAAATCGTAATAGATCATTACCTATTTAATAATATCTGATCTTAATAGATGGAAATTATGAAATTTCACAAAATCAGTAAAAAGGCCTCAGAATAAAGAAATATGAAATTTAATAGCATAAGACTCCACTAACTTGAACCCTAGAGGAATATCATTTCTTCACAACAGTTCTTCAAGCTCTCTTCCCAGGAAGACATTTAAAATGGCCATGATCTCTAAGCTACAATTTCATTATTCCCTGGCTGACATTCCAATCCTAGCATTAAGCAATACAACAAAAAGTCTTTTTTTCCCTTTATCAAACCCCCAGTAGACTGGCACCCAACAGATTAACTTGCAAAATTCCTTTATGTTAATTAACATATTTGAGTTGTTACTAAAAGTTCTCTTTTATCCTTGTCTATTGCTATGCCTATTCAATGCAACTGACACCAATGGTAAGTCATTTAATGTTCTACCTTGATTTACATTCAACTGTACACATTTTACACTGTTTTCCCAGTGTATTTTGCAGCAGAAAATTAAGATCTAGGAACAATGGGGGAAAAAGACTTCCCAATTTTTGCCTAGTGGTTATCCTATTTGAATCTTACTAGCTTATTTGGCAAGTGGGATGTAAGTGAGCAAGCACAAATTGCCAATGTTTACAACTAGAAAGATTCACATAGTTCACAAAGTCTTTCTAATTTTTTCCCTCAAAAAGTATACAGTATGAAAAAAGAAAAATGTTTCATAGCTTTCCTGGTAGATAGATGTGCTAATAATCTGGGTCAGGAAATCTGCTTCTACTTTCAGCAGCTCCAGGTGGATGGCAGTGTTTAAGAATGTTCTTCAGAAAGGTGGGACAGAAGGTCTGCCCCTTCACACAGAAAAACCATCACAAGCATCTAGATGGTAATTATAGATTTCCATTCCCATCACTTATGAAAGAGCAAGCTATTAGTAGCAAGAAAATAAAAATAACAATCCAGGGATTGATTCCTAAGCTAAATACAAATAAGACATAAAAAAGGACAGAAAAGAAAGAAAAGGACAGGAAAGGATAGG
>NW_020954552.1:3932475-3935423 GCF_900497805.2 Vombatus ursinus
GAAAGGAAAGGAAAGGAAAGGAAAGGAAAGGAAAGGAAAGGAAAGAGGACAGAGGAGAAGACAACAAAAAGTAACAAATACTTCAATTATTCTAACACCAAAATATAATAAATATGTAATCAAAGACTAATATCTAAAAATGATGCTCATCATATGGAACCATTAATAAATGTTTTATTATAATAGATCATAATATATCATTAAAGCTATGAATATTGTGGAGACTCTCATTACAAATATTGGTGCTAAGCTATCTGATAAGTCTAAGTAAATTCAAACTGTTCTTTGTGATAGAGTCTAGTACCTCAAAGCCCCAACCTTCTAAGTTTGTTTTTCTTCCTATCACTGTGACAGCCTCTTTTCTGTTCCTTTTCTCTTTCTTCTAATCTGTCTCAGGCAAAACTAGAGTGGAAGAGATAACAGCATAAGTTTCACCCAGTATAGCCAAATAACTGAAAGATTCAATTCACTAAAAGCATATTAAGCCCTTAAAAGCCCTATGCTAGACATTGAGCATAGAATGATGCACAGGAACATAGTACCTGCCCTAAAAGACCTAATAGATTAATAGAAGTCTAAGATTACCACCTAAATATAATATAGGTTTGAGAGAGATACATGCATATAAATGGCTAGAGAAGCACAAGGAATTGAGGAGTTTGGAATTTTCTCTAGCTCTGGGAATCCAGAAAGGTCTTATTAAGAGGAAGGCAGCTGATTTATGCTTTGAAGGAAGGGAAATATGTTAACAGGAGGACGTGGTGGGAATTTATTCCAGAGATTAGGGACAATGTGTTTAAATGTAGAAGAAGACAGGACAATACTGGAAGAAAGCTGAATTTTTGGAGGATATAGAATATGTAAAGGGAATCTGGGGAATCATCTAGATGGAATGCTATTGTGCCATAAGAAATGGTGAAAAAGACAGTTTTAGAACCAATATATTTTGCTAAGGAAAAATAATTCATAGAAGAAGGTCATGATCTTAAAATTCTAAGATCTAAGAAAGAGATCCTTGAGATCAGTATTAGCATAGCAGCTCAGTAGCTTTCACAGACATTACTGTTTTCATCTGTGGAGATAATGGATGTATTTGTTGTCCCCTCCTTTAAACATACGATTATTAAAACTTGTGTTCCAACTTCACAACAAGCAACTTCATGTATGCCAAAGGACATACAATCAATCATAACCCAAACAGGAAAGAGAGGGTCAGTTCTGACTTAAGTAAAGTTTAGTGAAAAGCCAGCAGATCAGTGTGATTATGGCCAGATCAATGATGCATAGTTCTGAGGAGGTTTACACAAGCAGTGGGCCTTAAGATGCAGCTCAGAGGAGCAGGTAGGTCAAGGTAAACATAACCATAGTGTTTAGGACATGAGGCCTCTGTGGGTCCAGAAAGAACCTGACCAGATTGTCTAAGTGAAAGAGGTCATTCATTGAAGAATTTCTTGACTGCATTTCATTCCTAACCATAGCAGCCAAGTCACAAACATTCTGGTAAGTAGCTTCTATGAGAAGAGATCAATGTTAAAATATAAACTCTGTAAGTCAGGAAAACTATATAGGTTGTTACCAAAACCCAAGAAAAAGATTTAATAATGGGTAACTAAGAATCTTTTTTTTTAAAGTGTAACTAAAAAGTTAAAAGAATAACTAAAACGGTGAGTCTTCTGCTAATTCAAGAAAAACTTAGAAGAAGTGATAAAGTGTGGAAGTTTATAATAATATGAAGCTAATCTAGAAACTCTTAATTATCTAATGGACTTGATTATGCAGCCAAAGTCTTGAGATCTGATTTTTTAAAATAACAAACTTTAACCAAATTGATGTTTGTTTCATTTTGTTTTGTTTTTTAATGCGGCAGTGACTTGTCAATAAATAAGAAACACAGAAGCCTTGACACCGCTAAGGAACTGAGTTTTTATCAGCCAACTGAATGTCCAAGTTCAAGGTGAGAATATATTTTCAGCCCAAAGACACAATATAATTTCTTCTGTAACCTCTGCTGGGTCAACTTTCCTGAATAGTAAAAGGACAACAAAGACTTCCCTCACGTTGTCTCTTCATAAAATGGAAAGGTTTACTCTAACATAAATTTAGACAAGGCGCCAGCCTTATAAGCAATGGGGAAAAAATCATAGAATTTCAAAAGCTTATAAAAAATATCTAATATCCAATTTTGGCATTTGACATGCTCTGTCTCTCAGTACACAGCTAACTCACGTTAGGCCTACTATATAGTATTTCTTTTCTCAGTACTGTACTTGTTCATGCTTTCTACTATTTCTCACTCATAATTGAATTTGAACAACTTGATAATATCTGTGACAGCATGCTAGGACTAAATCCCACTATAACTATGCTACACTCCTCCCATTCAAAAATAATTTCAATACTCAAACAGCATACAGGTAGAGAGGTTTGTGATTCATAGATTGGGGGGGGGGGGAAGCAACAAGTGTGAGTTCTGATCGCATCTGCCCCTACCTTGCTAGGAGTTTTGATGGAATCATTTAATCTCCCGGTTTGCTTACCAAAATCTTCCACCACCAACCCCCATCATCATTCTAATACTTGCATCTTTCACAAGAATGCAATACAGATTAATTAATGACTGAAAGCATTGGGGGAACTCAAAGGCATAAATTAAAGTTAAATTCTTCATCATTAAAAATAATGCATCCTGAAAAAAAAATCCTTCCATACGTGTACCGGCCGCGCCGACCTTATGCCGACCGCGCCGAACACTCCTCCTATAAGGAGCATGCTGCCAGAGTCATACCCACTCATCAGTCTTCGGTCCTCAACCGGATAAACACACAGAGATGAGCCATCAGGAGGCGCCAACACCAGAGCTTTATTCAGAAGCCATTACAGCAAGGCCAAGCAGGAAGGCCAGAGCAACAGGGCAGGAGCAAAAAGAGAGCGCGTGATCTGACCACGCT
>NW_020954552.1:3935433-3939887 GCF_900497805.2 Vombatus ursinus
CCCTAATCTTGCCACAGCACCCACCTGGCAGTTGCCAACATCAGACAGTCCCTCACACATACGTTTTGCAAGTTGCCCTAACTCTTTACTACTTTTCTCCTATTTGCCATGCAAAAGAAGTTTGTACTACTTTATATCATATTAGTCAAGTGAATTTTGCAATGGTATGCCAGGTGCCACAGTAAATTTCAAGGTTCCTGAGTGCATATAATGTTCCAGCACTCAAGGGACTGGGGAAAACACAAGCCACTTTCCATGGAAGTGTCCTTCGCAATAAAGAATAGTAATAAATAAAATATATGATACATAACCAGAACACTTTTTAAACAGAATGTTTTTCAAAATTTTCTAAGCCTCAGCAGCTTTCAAAGAGTGCTTCCAGGGGGCCACTTGCACTAAAGAAAACATCAAATAAAAAGGATTGACCACTAAGTTAAAAAGCATGATTCATTTTATCAACTTCCTTCAGGCTTTCCAATACTCCTTCTCAAAAATTGTACAAACTGTGTGAGACTGTGCGTGTATTAAATTACACCATTACGTCCTTGGAAGAAAGGTTTTCTATTATTCAGGCAAGGAACTATCTTTGCCCAACCATTACAGGTTCACAGCCAGCTGATCTAGAATTCTAGGTGTTGAACATAAGCCAGTCAAAACCCTAGGAGTTGAAAACAATTACAGAGAGTTTCACCATTGTAATCTCTTGGGCCTACAAGATTATGAAATCTTGGAGAGAGAAGGAAAACATTATAGTTATTTATGTGGCTTTCTGCATCAAGGAAGTGATTATTACCTAATATGAAAGTACCTTAAATTATAATCATGTATTAGGTCTCCTATTTTTTTGGTAATATTTCTGGATCCATTTATTTTCTTGTATTCTACTTCCTTTTCTTGTCTACCAAAGGCACATGCAGAACAGAGGCTTACTGTAGGGTAGATACACAAAGTAGCTCTCAAATTATTATTCATACCCCAAATCATCTCTGAGTAGGTATGAACAATGTTTCTGTTAGATATGTTGTCCAAAACTTCCCACAAATACACACTTTTTATTAATGTAATTAAAACTTAAACACACAATAAGAAAAACAGTACTGCCACGTGCACAGCAGAATAAGAGACAATTCAAAATATACAGCCTCCCACATTTTAAACAGTTCTTTCTTAATTTTCCATAACTCTAGATGCTCTGCCACTTTTCTTGGGAAAAACTTTTTATTTTGGGGGGTTTTGTCATCTCCTTTAGGTGAGGAATAATTGTCTCCTGAAGAGCACATTATTACATCCCAAAGTTTTCTTTATCTGATGATGCAGAATTCTAGGGTCCTCAACTTCCTCCAAACCAGCTGAACCAAAGGATGCTAATAGATTTCTCCTTAAAGCAGACTAAACAAGTGTACCAAATGACTTATCCCAGCTTTTTTTTAATAACTGAAAATGAAAACAGAACAAACTGCTTTTTTTTTTTTAATCGACGGTCAAGCCAGGAAACAATTCATGCTGAGAACTGGAATATTAGTCACAGCCCTATGACCTCTCACCTTAAGTGATAAAATACACAGGTCAAAATTGACAATACATACTCATGGCTGATCATGGCTGCCAGTTATTGATCCAGGGAGAAAAAAAACTTTGCAGGAAAAACATTGCTCTGAATTACAAACATCCACTCTCCCGAGACCCAGCAGCTCTCTGGGCTTTTCCCTCTGGAACTAGAAAGCCAGAAGTGAGTACAGCTAGTATTTAATATCAAGTGAATGTGCTGCTTAATCAATACTATTCTGCTTTTGTTCCACGATGTGGAAAGCAGTGTCTATTCATTCAGCAAAGGTTAATGCCAAGGGTCAAGTGATTTCACACTCTCTGTAGGATCCACACCATTTCAGTAGTTCAGATGCCTTGGACAATGATGTCTCCGTCGGGCTGATTTATTACCACTCTAAGGCCCTGCTTAATACTGAAGTGCTATCTTATGATAATACCTCAGAAAATAGCCCTGATAAAAGAGGAGGCAATAATTACCTACATTTTGAAGTAATGTCTTCATTTCTAACATCCTATAAAGATGTAGGGTCCATTTAGAATGACCTGCTTCTTGTATTAGCAAGTCAGTTAGACTAGATATTATCAGGGACTATCTGTTTTATGAAATATCAGGCAAAAGAAATTCAGTGCCTCTCTATTGAGAAAAATGTAAATTGGAAGTAAATGTAAGGCAACACACAATTTAACATATATATTAGAGAAAAAGACTGGGTACTGACTTATTAAAAAATCTCTTTTTCTCATACTTGGACAAGGCAGGGAAAGACAAGAAAAATTATCAACCCCAGAGATAAATACAACTATATATGAAGTCATGGCTATTAAACAAGTGAGGCCATAAAGATGGCACTAGTTACATAGATTACTATTTGATTTTTCTCCCCTTGAACACTTTGAGCACCAAAGTAAGTGGCTAGAGAGGGCTCCCTATAAGGTCTTTTTAAATAGGTCCCTCTCCGAATGACATTAGATGAGGTCATAGTTTTAAACCAGCCAGCATTTGACTTTGTCATGGGGTCCATTTTTTTTTACCACCTTCATGTCCCTGTTTATTATTCAGCAATGTCTTATTCCAGATGTGTTTTATATAATGAAAGAAGTTCAAGTGTCACCAGGCAAACAGCGTGAGAAGAATTAATTGGAAGGCTTATCACAGGAAAGTCATTTAGAATCCAGCTCTCCTTAATATATTGGTGGATAGCAAATATAGCAATCAATTAATGAAATAAAATAAATTCTGCAAATCCTTGTGAAGACGTCCTATCATTATAAGTAGGAGGCTATTTGGAATGGTTAATTACCCCATATATCAAATGATTACCCTTGTAAAACTATGGTATTTGATTGTTCAGACTCCACCCCTCATTCTATTCAGGAACATTTCCCCAAACTATTTTAAATGAATATGTAATCATTATATTAATAATGTAATAGATGAGGAAATTGAGAATACATTTTCTTATGTATTTGATTGTGGAACATAGCTTTTTATCATCTTTGAGATATTTTATTCACTTAGGTACCTCTCTTGCTATTATCAAATTATTTAAGATTATGAAGTTCACTGGCTTCCTATTTAATGGGTAAAGATAATTCTAGAATTCTTTTCCAAAAAAAAAAAAAAAGAATTCTTTTCCAAGAGGAATATAGAATAAACCTTTTGCTTGAGTGCCTGTGATAGAGGGTGAAATAAAGCTACAACTAATTGCAAAACTTCTGGAAAAAACAATATGTGGCAAAAGCAGGAAGAACAATTATATTAGTTTATTTCTTATGATAGTATATGTGATCTAGACACCATAAAGATCAAGTGCCAGGGTCAAATACGCATCCACTTCAAGGTCATTTAAGGTATTTTATATGCATTGTTGGCCTTCAACAATAGTATAGCATCCTCCCAAATCATATTCTGGGTTAAACAGTATTCTAGCTAGTTTCAAAACAGTTTAAAGAAATTTTAATTAAGTATATTCTGATATGTGAATTAAACAAGCCAAAACTATAAGAATACAATTTTTCTCCTGTAGAAATGAAATAACCTTAGACCATTCATAAAACACACATGATTAGATCATAATAACTTACATCTATATAGCATTTTATAATATCATCTCTAATATACACAACCATTTTCCATATGGGGTGCAGACTCTGGATGGTGAATTATGAAACCTCAATTATAATACTCCCAAGAATAACTGAAAGGATAAATCATTTTATTATTATTATTATTATTATTACTATTATTACTATTATTACTATTGTTACTATTATTATCTCACCTGGGATTCACAACAGCCTTGCAATGTAGATAATGAATTTGGTCTTATTCTCATTTTACAGGGAAAAACTAAGGCCCACAGAATTTAAGTGCCTCGTGCAAATGGTGAAGTTGGACTTTGAATCCAGGACTTCCCTTCCAGTCTAGTTATTCTATACCAGTTCAGCACTGGACTTAGAACTTAGATTGATAGAGGAGATTATATGCATTCTTTTTAAATGAAAAGTAGTAAGTAAATTTAAAGTAACTTAAATAAGAAAGAGAAAATGTATTATGGAATCTGGAATGGTAAAATAAGATGCCAACATACTAAGGAATTTCACATTTTCACAATATAGCAAGAATGATGGGTTCTTTATGTTTTGTTATTATTATTCTATTTTAGAATTGGTTCATTTTATCCTAGTAGTACTTGGTACCTCAAAACCTACAGTCATGCCTACATAAATATGTATTTTCATATTTTGCATGTATATATATGAAACAAAAATAATAGCTAGGTGGCACATTGGATAGAATGCCAGCCATGGAGGAAGGAAGATCTGAGTTGAAATCTGGTCTGAGACATTTAGTAGCTGTGCAACCCTGGGCAAGTCACTTAACCCTGTTTGCCTCAGTTTCCTCA
>NW_020954552.1:3939919-3991641 GCF_900497805.2 Vombatus ursinus
CCTGTAAAATGGGCTAGAGAAGGAAATGGCACACCACTCCAGTATCTTTGCCAAGAAAACCCCAAATAGGGTCACAAAGACTCAGACACAATGGAAACGACTGAACAACATGTAAAACAAAGAAAGGAAATATCTTGGAATAATGTAGCTTTTCTCTTACCATTTTAAGTGCTTTTCAATACTAACCAAAAGTAAAGTTTTCCTCTTCTTATTCATACTCATCAACCCTAATTCTGAAATCCTCATGCTAATTTCCAATCTCAGTCAATAAACAGACATCACTAAGCATCTATTAAGTACCTAAGATGTGCCAGGCATTGTGCTAAGCAGTGTCACTTATGGGAGAAGGCATAGTGGAAAGAGAAAAGTCAGGAAAAAGAAAAAGACCAGGAGTTAAGGGACCTGGATTCTATTCCTTGATTTGCCTCTGATTTACTAATGGACCTTGGAAAGTCATTTAATTTCACTGCTCCCTAATTTCTTCATTTGCAAAATAAAGTTTGGAGTAAATGGCATGTAGGGTCCAATACAATGTTTTTATGGCCCAGTAGCTGTACTGGTATTACTGTACATCACAAAGCGAAAATATTCTCTAGTCCAAGATGGCCATTTTAGCCAAAGTGGTGTGTTTATTTCTGTTAATAGGCAAGTTAAGTGGTCAGTTCTCTGCTTAAGGGTATGCCCTTCTATCTCTCAAAACAATGAGGTAGAAGAAGATTAATCAAAGACCATTGGCTTTATATTATAATTCCTAAGATAAATTGTGTTGAGGCCTCTCAGGTTTTATTGGTGGGGTTCACCAAAGTTTTACAAAATCATCTTAAAAAAAGAAACTTCCCTCCCACTCACCCCCTATTTTGGTTATTTCCCCGAAAATAAAGTAAATTGAAAACAAAAACATTCTTCATGTCACAATTTTTTTAAGCATAGTAAGTCATGGGACATTCAGTTCAAGACCTTGATTTTTTGAAAACGCAGAAACATTAAATAATCCTTATCTTTATTCTTTAGAAAGACCATTTCAAAAATGTTCAAACATTAAATGAGACTGTACTGCCATTTCTGTGCAAAATAGATATCTTAAAAGAGCAATAGAGAAATAACTTTCTTGAGTGTCATGCTGGTAATTTGTGATTACTAAATCAGCTTTGAGGGTGACTAGGGCTAACCAAAAAGATACTTTCACCGAAGTACAGGAACTAAATCAGGTAAGTAGTCAATCCACAAAACCACTGTTGTATGTACACCTTGGTAGTGTAGGCAAGGGCTTCATGATCTGTTGACATTGTGTTTGTGAATGATACACTAACGTTATGAAAGAACAACAACAAACTACTTAGCTTTACTAAATTCAACTCAGCCTGAGAATTATCGAGAAAAACTCATTATGTCTAAATCCCAAGTTAAATCAATTTTAAATCAAGGGTTCTTCTGGTACATGTTTTTCTCTTTCATGTGTCCTCCAAGCACCAAATTAAATGAAAGAGTTTAAGTAGGCAAGTATGCTCTTTCTCTGCTCATCAAACTTCCCTATTTCAAAATGTACATATTTTATTTTAAAATCTATTTTTGAGATTAAAAGCTTAAGAAAAAAATGTGTACTTCTAAACTCTTTTCCAACTTAATGTTTGAATGTAAAGAGGTGCCATTTAGCATTCATTCGCCTTTAATTATGCAAATGAAGAATTTAAAAATAATTGAACCAAAATGAAAGAAATAAGGGTTAAATTTAGAGGACTCTGATTCCCTATCAGGGCCTCCACTACTGGAGAATACCATCTGAGCCATTCCCAGACTCCACCAGAACTGAATGAACTATTGGGGGGGATGAAGCACTTAGAAGAAGTGGAAATTTCACTAGTGGACCAAATGACATTAATTATTAAATAATTCTGAACCCTTAATCTTTATTCAACAAGTCATTCTGAGGAAGATCCTGTCCCTTAAACTTAGTTACATCAGGGTTTTTCAAAGGTGTAAGTCCCTGATAATCAATGTGAAGCATGCATCATGTCTTCCAAAATTTTGCTTCTTCCTATTTTCCTGAAGAACATTGGCATTTATTTCCTTTGCAGTGAACTTGAAAGATTTAAAATAACCCAAGCATTTTCACATATTGGTAACCTGGCAGTTCAATCAATTCTCTTTCCATGTATCCCTTTTGGGATTGACTGCATTCATGATCAGCACAATTAAACAATTGTAAACAATTTACTTAAAAGTAAATTTTTACAAAAGTAAACAATTTACTTAAAGCCCATTGTTACCAGGGCTTTAAGTAAACTCATAGAAGAGTAGAATCATAGATAGATGTCATATTTATTTGTTATTTTTCTGTATACATATTTATGTCCTCTTCATCATTATTTCATAAAAATTCTGAAAATAATAATAATAGCTAAAATTTACATAGCCCTTTACAATTTGAAAGCAAAATATTATTTCATTTTATCTTCATTACAATAACCCTGGAAGGTAGATGCTATTATTATCCCACTTGACATATGGGGAAACTAGGCAAACACATTCAAAGGATTTGCCTGAGATCATACAACTTAGAAGTGTTTGAGATGGAGGTGCAGTATTCTGTCCTCTGTGCCACCTAGCAACCTTGGCAAAATCAGAGTTAGAGCCAAAAAGGACCTCAAAGACCAACCAGTACAACTCCATTTTACATATGAGGAAACTGAGGACCAAGGATTTTAGATTATTGGACCAATGTCATCTAGATCACACAACCATGAACATGGGAAAGAGACTTGAACTCAAGTCCTCTAACTCCAGAAGCAATGCTCTTTCCACCGTACCCCAGGGCCTCCTTGAAAACACCCTAAACTTAGAAGCCATGTTTTATCATTATATCTCCCCCAGCACCTAGCACGATGCATTGTACATAATAGGCACTGAATAAATGTTTTGTGAATGAATGAATAACTGCAAAAGTATTTACATATCACAAATAATAAATATTCCTGTTTCAGACTTGGGGAAAATTGGGTTAGCCTAAAAACAACACAGATATTGCCAAAGTGTTATCATTATTTCCTTCAGTCCTTAGAAACTTACAAGATACAAGATGATATACACAGTGATAAAGGAAGATATATTATTTTTTAATCATTTAACAATTTTCCCAAGGACTTATCCTACAAGATCAAGCTTTATGAACATGGCACATATCTGTGACCACCACTACCTTCAGATAGTAATATCTTATTTAGATTTTTTAATCTAGATAAACAACATAAATCATGTTCTCATAAATCAGTTGCTTTCTCAATTAAATGTATTAATTAAAACATAAATTACTCAATGTCTCATAAGAGTAATACAGTACATGAGCTCACCAGACAGTGTACCCTTCTTATGAAGACGTATACACCATTGCGTATATTATTTCCAATATGGTTCCTGAGTTTCATGAAACAATGTACCCTTCTTATGCAGGCATATACACCACTGCGTATATTATTTCCAATATGATTCCTGGGTTTATACCTAGCTTTACCTTTCCATAAAGACAAAGTAAAACTTGATGCCCTTGCAGGCCTTTTGACAAGGCAATTGAAGCTTCATTCTGCGTACTTAATGCTAAGGACCTTTCCAACTCTAAAATTCTATGTTAAAACGCCACCCAAATGTTACTTCTTCCATGAGAGCTTCTCTAATCCCCTAAAGTAAATTAATTCCCATATAAACCAGTGTGTGTTTCTATTGCCTCTCCCAATGGAAGGTGAGTTTCTTGAGGGCATAGAGTATCTCACTTTTTTATTTGTAACCCTAGCTCTTAGCACAGTGCCTGACACATAATGTGTATTTAAGAAGTGTCTGTTGACTGATTGCTTAATTGGTTGGATGGATGATTGGTTGGTTATTTTTGTAGACCCCAAAGATAAATTTACACAATCCCTTAGGCAACTACAAAGAAAGGTTTTATTTTTTTAAAAAGCTATGAAAGCAAAATAATGTGATGCAAATATAATATAATATAGTAACAACAGAGGGAAAAGAGGCAACTGAGTTTCTCTAACATGGACACAAACACACACACACACACATTTTCTAAGCTAGGTGGTTGAAAATTAGTACAGATCCATTCATCTGTATCAGCCACATTCAAATTTCAGTAATGAAGCTCTTATTGATTCTGTGGAACACAACTTAAAATCTCAGCAAATACTGAGCAATCTGTGAGGAGCTCTTAAACGCTGAATGTATGTAACTAGACATCTCAATTTAACAACCAGACATACATTAAACAGCATTAATAGCCAGGCACTTAATGGATCAATTCCCACTGTTTGTGTAATGTGGAAATAAAAAAGGCTTATTAAATGACAAGCTTTCCCTGGTTTGTGCTAATTAATTATACACTGCATCTGACTGCTAATTTAGTGGGGAAATGCAGCCCAAAACCATAGTTTCTGCTTGAACTTGGCCTCAGCATCACCCATTCCAGCACAGAGGACAGCTGTGACCTGCCTCTGAATGACGACAGTATTAAATTAGATCGCAAGGCCATCAATTTAATAAGTACTGTAGCAGGTAATTTGAATAAGGACATATTAGTATTCTACCAGTGCACAACTAAAAGCAGCTGACCTTTCAGACCAGAGAAGATCCTTGAACACATCTAGCTGAATCGTGGAACATAGTAATAATCTGACAATGTTAAGAGTGCCAAGAGAGACTTTTACTATTCGGGACCCCACTACTATACATCAGCCACTCGGTGGTACATAAGATCCATTTATGTATCTTCTCCTCACAATTCTCATCCCAGTTCCTATCTCCCTCAAAAAAAGGATAGGGAGAAAGGCAACATTAAGGCAATATTTTCAATAGTACATTTGGAAATTCTCCTTATTAGTTTGATTTATGGTACATAGAATACAAAATTAATTGGGGCCCATAAAAATGCAGTATGAGTACCCATGTAACAAATGAGAGAGTTCCTAAAGCACCAGGCAGATTTAGAATCTAGAAGACACACGTACATGTAATGCAGCAAAAGTACCCCGTGTCATGAGACTTTGCCTTCATTTCCATTTAAACACAGCAATATCAGGTGTGCATATCATGCAGAAGAGGGCAAATAGTGCTTTCCAGCTAATTGGCCAGTTTTCCAAGGGGTTATATAATGACGATCACAGTTCCGTGCAACCAGAAATGTGGCACACAAAGCATTTGCTCTGGGGGGATTGATTGGGTACATGATGCATAGTAGATGTATAATGCCGTCCACAGAGTCTGTCAATATGCTTTAAAATAAAGGCGAGCAAAGGAAAATGGTATGTAAAATGTGTACACATGCACACACACTATTTAAGCTATAATGCCCTGTGTGTGTATTATTTATATATCCTGATCAATTTTGGGTCTCACTTCTACCAAATGCCATTTTAAATTATGGAATGTATTTGTTGCAAGTTCTTGTGGACATTGGTTATTAAGTTCCCATTGCACAAAGGTGTCTCAATGTATACCAAAAAGTCCATTTACAAGTGATTTTTCTTGACTTCCAATTCATTTACACTTAGAAAATTTAACAAAAATTCAAATGAAATTTTAAAAATATATCCAAAATTCATGTTTACCCTCAGTTCAACGAAAAGGGGGGGAAATGTTTTGAATGATAACTGACCTATCTAACCATAAGGCCAATTTCTTTTAGAAAACTTAGAAACAGAAATGCATAATTCAGGGTTCCCCACCTTCAATATGTACCCCATTTATTGTTACACAGTCCAGTTTCCACTTTTTTAAAGTCATTCAGTTCCTTGGACAAATAAGCCACCAATGCCCAGGAGATAGCTTACTCTAAATCAAATGTGCCGGGACTGCAGCAAGGAAGTAATAAAGGGAGAATGATCTATACTATGCAGATGACCTAGACCTGGACCTGGACCCAGACTCAGGCACTATAAGATAAGGGATTTCACAGGGAGGGGCATCCTGGGACTGAATTTATTAGGGGTGGGCCGATAGGGAATCTGGATCAGGCCAGAGAAATTATTCTTTCTCTGTAGGTGATGGCCAGAAGTAAGACATCTTTGAAAATGATGATGCTTTTCTATCATTCACAGGACTCAGCCCCATTACTCTCCAGGGTGGGTTTCCTTCCTATCCTTTCTTAGGCTATGATGAAAGCTTCCTACTTACATCAAAGAAACATCGGGGAAAAAATTCCCAAAATGATTATTTTAAGAGATATGGGAACATAAATGGTAGAACTTCTCTTCAAAAACCTATTTATCTTTTTTTTTTAAATTCAGATTGTTCTGCATGTTTATCTTGTAGATGCATGGCCTTCACCATTTTACAAAACATATCTGTACAAAAATAAAGACACTACTGAACCCACCATGGTTCCAACTGTCAAGAAACAGAATTTGTACACCTTTGGGTAAGATTCTTGAGGGGGCATTCCAGCTATCTGTATTATTTTTAAATGATGATTTTTAATGTCCCGAAAAGATGATTGGACACCATTAGGCAGGTATGAAATCTCCTATTACATATCACAGTAACATAGCCTTCTCTTAATTATGTGGTTGGTTGCTGTCCTTCACTCTCAAAGGACCAAAATGACATCACTATTCTAGAGTCAAGTTACAGTGCATTCAACTGTGGCTGATCAGACCAATCAATACAAGCTTTCAATGTTCTACCTCAGGTCAGGCACAAATAGTCCATGTGACTATTTAGGGTGACTTTTTTCAATTTGTGCATCTCATGTTTCATTTGAGCTACTTCAGTTCTGCTTTGCTCATAGAGCACAGCGCCTTCTCTGATAAGGGCACGCCATGTTGAGTGGTCCTGTGCCAGTGTCTCCCATGTCTCACAATCAATTCCAAAGCTCTTAAGAGAGATCTTGAGAATGTCAGTGTAGCGCTTCTTCTGACCACTATGTGATTGTTTGCCCTGTGTGAGTTCTCCATAAAATAGCAAGCGTATGTTTTGCATTCAAACAATGTAGCCAGCCCGCCCATCAGAGTTGTGTAGGATGCAGGAGGAAGAAGTTTTATTGAAATTTGGTAATATATGTCATAGAATTCAAAAATCACAAAATTTCAGATCTGGAAAGCATCTAGTCCAATCTCATCACTTTAAAAGTGAGGAAACAGAATGCAAGAGGTAATTTGTCCAAGGCCATTCTGTAAGAAAAGGGCAGAGACACAACAAATTCAAGTCTCCTCACTCCTTATCACAGTACTCATTCGAGTATTTTTAAAAAGGATTATTGTAAATTCTGAAGTCTAGAAAGTATACTGCAGTTCAGAGGGACAAGAATAAAGCAAAATCTTGAAACCATAGATTTAGAGCTGAATGGAACCTCCTGGGAAGTTATTTAGCCTAAGGGACTTCACAGATTAGGAACAGGATATGTCCATCATTAACGTTCTAACAAGAAACTGGACAACCTGATATTAGGAAACCAGAACTTGTTGGGAAAGATACCATTAGGCATAGGTTTCAAATAGAAAGAAAGGCTCAGTTAGGAAGAAAATGCACTCCTGGACAGCAATCCAGGCAAACCACTTTCACAGTCAAGATCTAGGAGAAGGAGAGGCAGCTAGGTGGTGCAGTGAATAGAGCACTGGCCCTGGAGTCAGGAGGACTGAGTTCAAATCCAGCCACAGACACATTAACACTCACTAGCTATGTGACTCTGGGCAAGTCACTTAACCCTATTTGTCTCAGTTTCCTCAGCTATAAAATGAGCTGGAGAAGGAAATGGCTAACTACTCCAGAATCTTTGTCAAGAAAACTCCAAATGGGCTCATAAAAAGTCAGACATGACTGAAAAAAGGAATAAACAACAAACTTTCTCTTTATGTGCATGAATGATTGGGATTGACTGAAAAAGAAGAGAGCAAGGCAATTTCTATTGTATGTTAATGTAACCTCTCTAGGTTTCCATCTACTACTTTGATAGTCAATCCATTTGAAATGGTTAAAATAAAGCCACAGGAGAAAAGTGCAGTTAAGTGATGCAGTGGACAGAATACCAGCCCTGGAGTCAGGAGGACCTCAGTTCAAATATGACCTCAGACACTTGACACTTCCTAGCTGTGTGACCCTGGATAAGTCACTTAACCTCATTGCCTAGTCAAAAAAAAAAGCCCCAACACTTAGCACAGTGCCAAGAGGCAGATGGGTGGTATAAGAGAAAGTGCACTGGACCTGCAGTCAGGAAGACATGAGTTCAGATCTGGCCTCAGATACTTCCTGATTGTGTGATCCTGAGCAAGTCTTTTAACCTCAGTCTTCCCCAGTTTCCTCATCTGTAAAATACAGATAATAACAGCACCTACCAGGGTTGGTGTGAGGATAAAATAAGATAATTCATAAAGTGCTTTATAAACTATAAAAGGCAATATAAAGGCTAGCTATCATTATTGTTTTTGTTACTATTATTATAGCATAGCAAGTTTAAAAACTGTCTGCTGACTGCCTAAAAATAGACTTTTTGTTTAAAATCAGCTGAAATACAAGGATTATGGGGAAAGACCAGACCTATGATATAATTGACATAAGTACTTCTGATGAAGAAAACCCATCTACTACATAGCTCAGCAAGCATTCTACAATTTATAATATTAAAGCATCACCCAAGATGTAAAATAATTTGCCTCAACTTACATAGCCAGTGTATGTCAGAAAAGAAACTTGAACTCAGATCTTCATATTACTGAGGCTTTCAACTCTGACTACACTACCCATTGCCTATATACATATTTTTTCCTAAATCAAGCAAATAGAAAAATATCTTCTATTTATTCATCACTTTATGGTTGCAAAGAACATTCACAAACAGTATTTCATTCATTCATCACAACCACCTGATAAAGTGAGCAATGCAAGTATTTTTGCCTCTATTTTACAGATGAAGAAACTGAGACCCTCAGAGATTAAAAATGATTTATTCAGTGTCATACATTAGCAAATAGAAAAGTGCAGTATCAAAAGCCACATTACCTGCCTCCATGTCCAGCACATTTTTGAAATTTTAAAGTGAACTTTATTTATAATAAATTTTTTATTTCAATTTAGATGTTTTAACAAGATATACAGAAATACTTAAATTTCTATGTAGAATATAGTTTTCCAATCTATACCATTAGGTTATTTTTGGAAAATTGAGGATCTAGATTTGACATGTTCAAGAAAAAATAATATTATAGGATTTCTGATACCATATAACAAATACCCTATTTATCCAAAATTGTTACAGAACGGAAATGTAAGGTGACAAACATAAGGTTCCTCCCACAGCAAATCCCTGAAATTATTGGAGTTTCCCTGTACAACCTTTCCAGTTTCTCATATCCACCTAGACTTAGAACAATCTAGGGAAGACACATTCCATTGGAATCGATAAACTAAAAAAAATCTCAAAAAAACAATTTTGTACAACTACAAAAAAAAATGCACTTAGGAAAAATTAAGCAGATAACTGAAGTATACATCTTACAAAGCCAGGTTTTAAGATGTAAATTGATTGGAAATCTTTCTAAATAATATTTCATACCCCTTTAAAAAGAAGATATCAAACATAATTGAAAATAATAGTTATTTTTTTATTTTTTTTCAGTACAGAGTAGTTTGCATTTTATAGGACTAAACCTTTCAGTAAGTTGGGGAGATATTTACCCCAAGTATGTGAAGATTTCCCCCATGGAATATGAAAGAATGAAAACAATTTGTTTTAATGACCATGAAGACAGCTGAAGCAAGCACTATGGAGCACTTATAGCTTGATTGACATAAAAAACACCAAGGTCATACACTGCATCTTGGGCCATCACCAGTCATCCTGACTTTTATCTTGCCACTGGGCTTCTATGACTCTGAAAGACAGAGTGGGGCAGATGACAGAGCAATTCTGCCTCACTTAAATCCAACTGAGGCTTGAGTTAAGATATCACCCAGTGATGTCATTGGTAGAGAGAGTGATGAGGAAAGAAAGGCATCACCTACAGGAGGATGAGGTCCAAAAGGAGGAAGAGAATCTCCCCCTTCACCACTCCAACCAAGCAGCCATCACACAGTGCTGCTAGAAAAACTACCAAGAGAATGAAAATTACTTGTAACTTTCAGTAACAAATCTTTAGTAGATTTATCAGGTACTGCAATCTTGAACTCTAGAGTACGTTACAGGAGGACCTATGTCTATTGGGTGTTGATAGCAAAATTAAAATGAAGCACAACTTTGGGAGACTGTCCAAATAATTATTACTTGTCATCCTGATAATAAGCCACAAGCACACAATCACCAGAATATAGAAAATCTTAAATAGCTGTCCCTGAAGCTCTTAGTTCTCAAAAAAAATAGATAGATAGAAGTATTAGTTTTAGAGAAACAGTAGAAGTATAAGATTAATTTTGAGTGATATACAAGAAGGTAAAAGACAAAAAGGTAACACAGTCAAAGGGGTTGGGCCCATACAAGACCACATATCATTTAACGTTGAAACCTATAATGGGAATTCTCAATTGTAAAAATGTACTCAGGCTGAATATATTGTATATCATACTGAATAAGTTGACCTTTCAAGCTTTGAAACATTTTCAAAAATTAGGTTCTACTTATAAGCCAAGTATGAAATGTGAACCCTCCTGTACTTTAGGATTTCCCATGATAGCCTTTCCCACAGCTCTAACCCCTGCCCCAAGCGTATCTTTCACTCCTACAGACTGGCACTGAGCTGTCCTTACCAACATGCTCTACACTTTTTAGCTCTTCCTCTAATCAATCCACACACATCCTTTACCATTTAAGCTGAACCTAGCCCACAGAGGACTCTGACCTGTCTGAAACATGTCTGTAGATGTGACCAGCAGCTAGAATCCCTTCAAAGGATCCCTTCCGTGCTGCTGCTTATATGGCTGCATGTGGGAGGGAGATTTTTTTTTTTTTGGTGAGGCAGTTGGGGTTAAGTGACTTACCCAGGGTCACACAGCTAGTTGAGTGTTATGTGTCTGAGGTCGGATTTGAACTCAGGTCCTACTGACTCCAAGGCCAGTGTTCTATCCACTGTGCCACCTAGCTGCCGAGGGAGGCTTTTTTTAAAGGCTTTCCCAACACTCTGCTACTGCTGCCAGGTCCTCCCATGACTTCTACTCTGATTGTTATTCCTTGCTTTTTGACCACCCATTTGTATGAGGACAGGGGCAGGCCACAACACTGAGGGAAGTGGGTGGCAGGTTAGCAAAGACTGGCTGAAGGAAAGAAGGGAAAGGGAATAGAGGAATGAATATTCGGGTGAGAAGCCCATACCAAAAAGAATCTGGACTGCACTCTATTCAGTACTATTTGAAAGGTGTTTGACTTACACTGCAAGTTAAAACTGAAAGCTGAATTTTTAATCATCTTACATGGTATGGCAAGAAGAAAAGAGACTAAGAAAACTTGCATTTTGCAAAAACTTGCAAAACTTGCATAAAAGGCAAAAGTCAATACAAGTTTGAGGGATTTGAATATACTATAGTGTTTGTACCTTTTAAAAATCACATTGCCACGATGAATTTGAATTATGAGCAAGGAAGAATCTATGTGGTGGCAACCCAGAGTGGTTGCCCGGGAACCAGGAAGAACTAACTCAAGTCCTGACTTTGACATATACCAGGGATGGGGAGCCTGGGGCCTCAAGGCCACATGTGGCTCTCTAGGTCCTCAAAAGGCCACACTTGAGGACCGAGAGGGCCATATGTGGCCTCGAGGCTGCAGATTCTCCACCCTTGCCGTGTATTGACTGTGGCTCTGGGTAAGTCGGTCTTCATTATTTCCTCAACTGCAAAATGTGCCGTAGGTAGCTTTATAAGTTGAAGATGCCACCATATATTAGTCACGGGAATTTCCTCATCTGGGATGTTTTCCCTAGACTGATAGAATCACAGGGTCAGTCCCTATCCTTAATGTTCCTTCATCTATCCAATCATAGACATGTGAAAATCTCAGAGCTGGAAGAGACCTCAGGGGCCATCTTAGCCAACCCACACTTGCAAAGAATCCAGTCGACCACACATCTTACTAGTTGCCTTTCATCTCTTTCTTTAAGACTTGTGATGGGGAGAGCCTACTACTTATTGATGCAGCCAGGTTCACTTTTGGTCTCTAAATGTTAGGAAAGATTTTCCTGATATCAATACTAAAATTGACCCTTTGAGACTTCCTTCCATTGCTCCCAGTTTTTGGCTTTGGGATCACACAGACCACATTTACCTCTTCTTCCATTTGAGAACCACTCAAATACTTAAATAACATTCTACCATCTCCCCCAAGACTTCTCTTCTCCAGGCTATGCCTCTTCAGGTCCTTCAGCTATTCCTCTTATGTCATGAACTCAAGGCCCTCTACTGAATGGTGGATATTATCATCATCATCATTATTGTTGTTGTTATGATTGTTGTTATTACTAAAAATTTACCTGAAGTGTAGTTACATAGTAACTTGCATTGAACCCTATCCCATTCATGTAGTATGTTCTATAGGAAAGGTAAACTTTTTTCTTTTTTTTTTAAAAGGCAATTGGGATTAAGTGAGGTGCCCAGGGTCACACAGCTAGTATGTGTCTGAGGCTGGATTTGAACTCGGGTCCTCCTGAATCCAGGGCCAGTGCTCTATCCCACTACACTACCTAGCTTCCCCCTTCTTTATTTTTTAATGAAATTTGCACTCCATAAAAATGAAGCATGCACAGGGCATGACTCATCCATGAATAGAGCCTTTACCCTGATTCTCCTACAAGCATACTTCCTGCTAAGAATGTATTATTCCCAACCTCTATATAGACCTCACCTTATCAATGTCCTTCCGAAAGGATAGTGACCATGATTCAATGTACCACTGATATGGTCGATCAAGGGCAGAGTACAGTGAGACCACCACTTCCATGGTCCTGTATATTGTGACTCTTTTAATGAAATGTAAGATCAAATTAGCTCTTTTGGCTGCTACATAACACTGTTGATTCATATTAGGATTGCAGTTAATGAAACCCTTATCAAAATTTTAAATAGCACAAGGCCAACTAGGTAGCACAGTGGATAAAGCACTGGGCCTAGAATCATAAAGACTTGAGTTTAAATCTGGTTTCATAAACTTACTAGTTACATGACCTTGAGTCTGCCTCAATTCTCTCAACTGCAAAATGAGGATAATAATGGCACTTGTCTTCCCAAAGTTCTTGTGAGAATCATATGAGATAATATTTGTAGGGCATTTAGCACAATGCTTGGCACATAATAGGCACTTAATAAGTACTTGTTTCCTTCTTTCCACAGATTTTTGTGGCCTTCCAATCATTAATGACTACTTTTTGGTTACAGATATTAAGCTATTTCCAAATCCATCATATAGTACTATCATCCAGTCCACATCTCCCCATATTTCCCACAAGAATTATGTGAGAGATTCTGTCATTGCTTTGTAAAATTCCTGTGAACTATTTCTCTGATACTCCCTTGACCTAGTAGTTTAATAGCCCTGTCAAAGAAGCAAATAAAATATGCACGCTGGCATATGAGCAGGCTGCCATTATCTTCAACAGAAGATTTGGACTCCATCCTTGTTTACCTTCATCAAATGACCCAAGATGGAATGCTCAGAAACAAGAACTATACCTGTGTCCCAACATGCCGGACAATGAAAAGCAGTGACCCCAGTTTAAACCTATAGATCTACCCTTGCTAATGTACTGTGGTTCAAATCTACAGATCTAGCCTTGCCAATGTACCCCACAGTTTTCATCCCTTCCTTTAATCAATCCACCTAATCAATCTTTAGGTATTTAAAATAATACTGGACAAAAATAAATAATAAAAATAAATTAATCCTGATGCACAGAGAACTTTGTCCTGTCTAAAGTTCATCAATAGAGGCTACCAACTACTAGAATCTCTTCAAAAAGGTAATATTAAGCGGGGGGGGGGAAGGAATCACTGTTCATTGTCATTCTTTATCTACAATTTCAAAGGACTATGTTCTAAATATGAGTATCAAACCTTTTGCTTAATAATAGTGTTTTATTTTTCAGGGTACAAAGGTAGTATTAGAAATATAGTTCACAGGATAGAAAGGGGACTGGTGCAGGTGGGGGTGTTTTCTCTATTAGGCATGTGATGCTGAATGTGTCATTTAACCCTTGTTTGCCTCAGTTTCTTCATCTATAAATGGGGATCATAATAGGACCTAACTTCCAGTGTTGTTTGAAGATCAAATGAGGTAATCATTGTAAAGCATTTAGCACACTGTATGGCACACAGTAGGTGTTATATAAATTTTAGCTATTATTATTATTATCTAGAAATTCACCGAGCTCCAAAGTGTAGTTATGTAGTAACTCATGTTGAACTCTATCCTGTTCATGTTGTATGTTCTGCAGGAAAGGCACACTTCTTTATTTTTCTACAAAATTTGCACTACATAAAAATGAAGTGTGAACAGGACATGACTCATTCATGAATAGAGCCCTTAGCCTGATTTGTGGCAGCTAGCATGCTGTCATAGGCATACTTATTGCTAAGAATGTATCAAATTACCTTGGCTGCAATTATTAAAATTTCTCTTCTACCTTCCAAGTGAACTTGATTTCAAGTGCCAAGAGTCTCCCCAGTGAGTTTTCCCATCAAATATTTCATAACTAAAACATTAAATACATCTGCTAAAAGAGGACAAGTAATAGTATAATCCATTTTATTTAAAAAAGGCCTGCAATTTCAGAAGTACTAATACTAATAATATAATCACCTAGTTTAAAACGTGGTACAGTATAATTCTGTACCTGCCAATCCTGGGTGAATAGAGATAGAACAAGAGAAAAGGCACAGTATTACCTAGGGTAAAAAAAAAATTACTATCAAAGTTAAATATCTAAAATATCAGTCTTGAGTACCAGAATAGAAAATAACCAAATAAATATTCATGTCAAATGTGTTGTCTGCTTGCACTGGAGTAAACATGCTGTTCCGTTTCTAGGATATTCTAACATTATTTTGAAATGGGTGAATTCATTTAGAACTAGTTTGAACATTTATTTATGTGAATTATCCAGCAAAATCATTTTTTTATTATTTTAATGGGCTTTCCTTTCCACTTAAAATTGATACTTTACCACACGCACATATAAGTTTATTTCTATTATCCATTGGCTTTCCAAGACCTTTTTCTTATTTCACGCTTAATCTTAAATAACACTGGCCTTTTTATAGCATTATAATGAAGCATTTGCAAAAAGAAGTATACCGAATTTGAGGTCAGATTATCATTATACAGCATGGATGTGTGTATGTATATATAAAATATATATACCTAGATGCCAGCATTACCTAATGACAACAAATTTGACATCACCTCTACCAGGTAGTCACTACTTTCCAGATAGTCTAGCCCTGTGTTATTCTACATTAAGCCCAAGCCTCTGAGCAAACAATCTGCCTTTGACAAGAGCAAATGAGATTTAAAGGAATCATAGTTAAATACATCAGGAGGGCCAACAACTACCAGTAAAAATAACTGAGAGGTTGTGATACAAACTAAGCTATAGTTTCAGGATATCTGATAGACTCTGTGACAAAGTACAACTAATGGGATTTTCCTTCTTTAAAAGATTAGAAAAGCAGGCTTTGAAGAATGTACCACAGGAAGCCCAGCATGGTTGCACAAGGCTTTAATCATGGCTTCTGGTAAAGCTGAGGCCGGTAGATACCCTGAATTCAAGAGTTCTGAGCTATAGTTGTGCTAAAGTCAACCAAGTGTCCACACTACGTCTGGCACTAATAAGGTAAGCCTTCAGGAAGGGGTCAGGATGAGGAGCGACAAACCATCCCAGGTCAGAAACAGAGAAGGTAAAAGCTTCCATGCCAATCAGCAGTGAGATCATCCTACAAGTGGCAGCTACTCTTCCAGCTTGGGCAAAATGGGGAGTCCTAGACATGCTATGTTTGCAATGTATGATCCTGAAAAAAGCTGTCTGAATCATAAGACAAACACAGCTACTGAGTAAAATGATGTAAAGGAATGCAGTTCATTGAACATACTATTCAGTCAAGTTGCTATAGCATTGGAACCATTGCCATTTGTGCCAAATTAAAACTACCATTAGATATTAATAACATGTACCAAAAATGTGGTTAAAGGAAGACTAACATGTGATAAGTATAGAGTTATATTGGGGACAGGCAAAAAGATATGCTAGTTCATTATAACCATTTAATATCTGTACCGGTTTAAAGTTTTAATTGATACTACCAAAATAGAAAAAGTGTTACTTAGTGGTTAGACAGAAGGTCTCCAAATCAGGAAGCCCTGAAGCATAAATCTGATCTCTGACATAACCTGGCTCTGTGACCCTGGACAAATCACTTAACTTATCAGTGTTCAGACAAATCTCTAAGGCTATAAACTGCAGAATAGGTGCCACTTTGTACGGGTAGAGGGAACTTCCTCATCAAGAGTTTCCTATGCCTATAAAGCCACAAGATACTGCCCAAATAGTGAGAACCTACTAAAATCTAGCTTTCCACTTGGAAGAAAAATCCATGGTCCTTAAAATTCAGGTCAATTCAGCATGAAAGAACAGAGACATTTCTGACCAATCCTGTCTTGGGCAGTCAGCTGACTATTGCACATGTGTCTAGCCATTCCCCAAGTGTCTTTTGCTTTTTAGACCTCATCAAGTGACAGCACAATTTCTCACCTGCCAGTTACTATCCATTAGCAAGCAACACTCTAGAAGTCTCGTTCTTAGAAAACCACAAAGCAAAGACTGTGTTGAAGATGATACACGACAAGATTGCTGAATGGTTTCCCCTACTGGCCTTCTTTCCCTCTGGGTTCATCACCCATTATTATTCATTATTTATGTAGCATTGTAAGTGCAGAGTTCTATTGATGGAATAAAGTTTGTGCCAACAAGGTTGTAGACTTTGCTCACTTCCTGTATTTTAAACAATCCTCTGATTCATTGGCTTTTAGGTAAGGGAGACACAGAAATGATACATAAATGGTTCAGACCCTTTAACTGCTCAGCGATCTATTTTTAGAGCACCTGATAATGCCAAGAAGCATTTTAGAAGAATTACACATAAAGAAAGCAGAAAAATGACAATAAAATGAAGAATCAAAGTCACAGCCTAATGTATAACCATTCAATAATTGTGATAGTTTGCTCAGGACAGGACCAAAGCAAAAGCAAAGAAAATCACACAAACATGGCTCACTATTTCCTGATGAAGACATTTTGGTAAGTCAAATAGCAACACTCATCTTAGATGTCACTTCCTTGAAAAAAAACTGTCTTGATCACCCAACTCTCCACAAATTTCTTATACCACTCTGACCTCTTTCTAGATTCCAACAAATAATGATCTTTTCTTTCCTCTTCTTCTTTCTCTTGGCATTGTCAAAGTAAATAAGTGGTCCAGTGCAATATAAATTAGCAATATTTAATCCTGAAACACACCCACAAAAGATAGAAAAGTAAGAAATGGAATTCTCATCACCTGACTCTTTCTGAATTCTCATAAGGTTATATCTTCAGTTTTAATAATATTTTATATGGAGACTATTTCAATGTGACAGGGAGTTTATTGATGTTGATATATGAAAATAAACCTAGAGACCTTTCGAGAACCTGAAAAAAGGATAATAAAAAAGGCAGAAGAGAAATAGAAAGGAGAAAATACCATCAACAGATAAAGGAGAATAAATATGTTAGACAAAGCAAACTAGATGAAAGGATAAGAATAAGAAGATACAGTGTATAATTACAGTAGCTCCAACCCAAACTACTTAAACAAGTAAACTCTGAAAAGAGGCAAATTAATAAAAATTGAAGATAGCAATTGAATATTATGCAGGTCTAGAATTTAAGAATGCCTCTAAAGACTAAGCAAATTTGGGGTCAGTTGATGTTCCTGGTCCTTCTAGAATTAATATTTTCTTGAGGAATATAAAGGTACAAAATAGTTGCCACAATTAAGAGGCCAAAAGATTTCAAAAAACTGCCTTAGCTAATTAATAAGCATTAATTTCTTTGTTTAGTGAAGAGACGGTAGCCGAGAGCTTCATTTATTTAGGGTATCAACTAATTTGCAAAATGCCATGGAGGATTCTAGAAGAGCTTACATTTTGCCTAATGAAAAAGCAAATACTGTTTGATAAGAACACAAGACTGAAGAGCCTGATGTAAGGACCCACTGAACCAGATTAACCTAAGAACATTGTAGATGAAATTGAAAAGAAGTCAACAAACATGAAATAGAGCAGATCTACTGGTATTTTAGAGTGTCTTGTCTAGTTTGCAGAAATAGTTTGTCACCATTGATTGGGGAGTGGCTAAACAAGTTCTGGAAACAATTGTAATGGAATATGATTGTGCTGTAAGAAATGATGAAATAATGTAAAATAGATTAAACAGAACTGAAAAGCAATGTATGCAATGATTGCAGAAAGTAAATGGGAAGAACAACAATGAAATAATTAAAAGTAAATGCTGCAAAATTATAATGGCCCAGCTTGGTCCCAAACAAAGGGTATGAAAAGACTCCTTGCCCCTTTTATTTGCCGAGATAGGGTTCTACAGAGCACTGCAGAGAATGTTAAACTTTTTGATAGGTTTGTTAGTCTTGCTGAACTATTTTTTTTTGTTTGTTTGTTTGTTTTGTTGTTGGTTTTTTTGTTTTTTGTTTTTTTTAGTGAGGCAATTGGGGTTAAGTGACTTGCCCAAGGTCACACAGGTAGTACATGTCAAGTGTTTGGTCTGAGGCCAGATTTGAACTCAGGTCCTCCTGACTTCAGGACTGGTGCTCTATCCACTGCACCACCTAGCTGCCCTAGTCTTGCTGAACCGTTGTTCCCATCAAATTAATTCCTTGTTGTAAAGTTTGGCTCTCTGGGGAAGAAGAGGAAAGGGGTGATATAAGAACAAAAGATATCAGTAAAAAGGGGACTCACACAGACCAGGTTTGATCCTGGAGGGACTGACCCACCAGTGATCCAGTTCTCTTCAGCTTGTTAACACACCTTATTTTTATCCAAGAAATGGATACTGCTTGGTATCTATTTGGATCCAATGGATGGATACCATCCAAGAAATCCACCTATATTTGTCCAAGAAATCTCTAAAACAAAGATTAGGCTCTCTACAAATATAGGTTAACAACATACTCTGCCACAAAGGTATACAATATTCAAAATAAGTATTAGCTTTTATATATAAATATGTATCTATGTATGCATACATATGTATTTAAGATATGTAAAAATATAGATATATAAATGTATCTATATACTTAAGATGACTTTTTTATTTCATATACTACAGGAAATATATAACATGAAGAACTGTTTTACATGAACACATATAGACATATGAAACTTAAACATCCCATTATCCTCATCATACTCTCCCCAGAAAGGAAAAAAAAAAGGAAAAAATTGTGGAATGGATGAACAGATATTTCCTCTTCATTTTGGACCTATTCTATCTAAGCTACTCTCAATTCAAGCCAAGTCAACAAACACTTATTAAACGCCAGGCACTGAGTTAAGTGCTAGGGATACAAAGAAAGGCAAAAAACAATCCATACCCTCAAGGAGGTCACATTCTAACGTGTGAGATAGCATGCAAAAAACTATGTGCATGTATATTTCTGTGTGTGTACATGTGCGTACACACGGTATGTACGTATATATATGTATGTGTTTGTGTTTATGTGTATATATACACATACACACATATATTTGTGTGTATATACATATACATACATATAGTGCCTTTCTCCTCTGTGTGCATATACATATATAATATATATTAAATATATATATATATATATACACACAAATATACATGGAAGGTACTAACATTGAAGAGGACTGGGAAAGGTCTCTTGCAGAAGGCTGAGATTTGAGCTGAAAAGTTGGGAGAAGGATTTTTCTGTGCAAGGAACAGCAAAGAATAGTATATCTAGATCATAGAGTAAGATAAAATTGATGGAACTTGACAACTGATTGGATGTGGGAAGTGAAAGAGACTGAAAAATTGAGGATTACATTTAGAAGCCTGGGTGACTGGGGGTATGGTGGTCTCTCAAAAGTAATTTGGGATATCAAACAAGGGGATGATTTAGGGGAAAGATGGTGAGTTCAGTTTTGGACATGCTGAATTTAATATGCAACCGGAGATACAAGACTGGAGGTCAGAAAGAGGTTAGAGCAGTTAATCAACAAATGAGTCTACTATGTGCCATTCAATGCACTAAATGTTTGGAATACAAATAATATAAATATGAAAAAAAAAGACAATCTCTGCCCTCAAAGTCCAAGCACTCGATGAAGGAGTCCATAGAAGAGCAGCCAGGAAGAAAATAAAAAGATAGGTAGCCTGGGCTCCTTCCTTGAAAAGGGATTCTAGGGGCAGCTAGGTGGCGCAGTGGATAGAGCACCAGCCCTGGAGTCAGGAGGACCTGAGTTCAAATCCAGCCTCAGGCACATAAACACTTACTACCTGTGTGACTCTGGGCAAGTCACTTAACCCAATTGCCTAGCAATAAATAAATAAATAAATGAAAAAAGGGATTCTAGGAGGAATCACTAGAGTTTATGGAGTAGGGAAGTGACATATTCATAGATGTGCTTAAGTAAAATTAGTTTGACAGCATTGAATAGCTTGGATTGGAGGGAGGAAAGCCTTGAGTCAGGAAGACCATTTAAGGGCCTATTGTAATAATGTGAGCAAGAGGTAATGCTTGCATGAACTAAGGGGATGGCTATAGAGAAGGTGTCAGATATAAGACACACTGTAGGAATATGAAGATTTTGCAACTGACTGGATGTGTGGGGTGAGAAAGGAGTTGAGGATAATGTTGATAGGATACCAGGAAATTGGTTCACCATGGAACAGGAATTTCAGAGGATTGAGTAGAGTGGTAAGGTCGGCATGAAATATGAGTGGAGTAGAGTTGAGAAGGCTTAGGTTAGGAATGCTTTGCTCCTAGGTAATTGATTGAGTGATACAGGGGTAGGGAGAGAAATAGGAAGGGGGAGTTTGTTAACCACAGGGGTAATAATAGGTGTCAGATGAATTATAGTACTTGTAGTTCTAGTGTAAAGATGAGTGGAAGGGAGGTCTATCAATCAGTTAATCAATAAATTAATAAGTATTTATTAAGTGTCCATTATTAGCCAGGCAGTGAGCTTATACTCTACCAGTAGAGGAAAATTAAAATATATTAGAAAATATGATTTGGGCTTAAGAAATGAAAGATCTGCAGACTACTAATTAGCCTCATTTTATATATTATGAATGTCCTTTGAGATGAGAATGGGAAGAATAATATCTCCAGAAAAGGAAAGACTATATTTTAACAGCTAGTAACTGACTTGAGAGTGATTTCTGAATCAGTTGTTTGATTAAATCAAATAAATGCTCAAATGGAGAAAAGATCAAAATCAAAAACCAAATAAAGGAAAGGATACAGATGAAAAGAATTGTGTGTCATTAATTTTGTGCAACTAAAACTGCTTCAACATTACCCATTTTAAACAAGCTGTTGATACCTAAAAATGGGAAGTGGGCAGAAATCACAAATGACTCTGACAATTTACTCACTGTTTTCTACAGAAGATTACTGCTGTTGCAAGAACATGGAGGCCAAGAGACCATAAACTGCCACAACCAATCAGCAAACATTCAACCTCCTTTCCAAGCATAGAGAAATGACAGGCAATGGGAACACTAATTCCAAAAACAAACTCATTTATAAAATATTATGAAAGAAGATCGGGTAAGTTTACAAGCAGCATTGCCTACCAAAAGGACAGAAGTTAGTGGAGCATAAAATAACCCACTGAAAGTTTGGCATGGAAGTCAACTATTGAGTTATATATAACAAGAGCAGTTACTCCAGCAATGCTGAGGAAAACCATGGACCAGACTAGAGAATGCAGGTTACCTAAGAATCCAGGTTCAAAGGGAATCATTCCTGGGTGGAAGAGGAAAGTTTCTCCCCCTACCATTACTGTTCATGTTACTGGAGAATCTGGAGCAATAGGAGGTAATACATCCAACTAAGAGCAGAAAGAGATAAACTGGCCCCTGAATAAGAGGTATGAATATTTTTGTAATTTTTATTATCTAATTTTGTTTGCAAAATATTTTAATTGTATATATAATTTTCATTTTTATACAAATTTTATCTATAAATTATTGTAAATTGTATTATATAATTCCAAATTGTTTCCCAAGAAGGTCAAAATTATTTACTGCTCTATTAGGTGTTGTTTTACCATAACCATAGCAGTATTGAATTTTACTATCTTAAGGCAGAGCCAAGATGGCAGAGTGATAGGAAGCATTGTGGTTGGCTCTCCTCCATAAACTCCTCCAAACAGATCTAGAAAATGCACCAGACTGAATCCTGATGCGGAAATGCAGGAAAAAAGGCACAGTGTGTCATTTGTCCAGCTGAGATTGGTATAGAGAGACCAACCAGGAGGTCTTTAGATGCTAAGGACAGGGTCAGGGTAGGAGCACACTGCACAAAGCACTCCGGGCCTGGGGAGAACCTGTAAATCACCATGAGAGGAGCTCTGAGACCTTACCAGAGCTCCACCAGACTCATACTAAGGCACCAGGGGACAGGTGCCAATGGTTACCTTTGCTGCCCACTCCTCAGTTCTGGGTCAGAGATCCAAGGTGGACTGGATCTGCACAAGAATGGCCTTCCCCATTATGGAAGCTCTAGGAGTATATTGAGAAAGGAGAAAGTTCAGAAGCCAGCAAAAACAGCAGCAGCTGTGGTTGGGCTTAGGCCCCAAGCTCAGAATAGGGTTTCACTTCCAGCATCTAACTCAGCCTACAAAGGAATAACCAAGGCAATAATCCCACACCAAAAGGGAGCTAACAATTCTACCGCTCCAAATCAATAGAGCTTTCTAACTGGCCGATAGGAGCTAAGTCCAGTAGCACAGATCAAAATTCAGACGAGGAACCCGTGGAGCTCAGAACCAGGGAGGCAGGGAGCAATCAGACCTTGCCCTGCTTGGATCAGACCGCTTTGGGAGCACTGAAAGCTTTCAGGTCCCCAGCCTGTCCCTGAGACCCTGGAATGACACAACACTTAATACCCTAACGAAGTAGCAGCAGGACCAACTCAGACATTTCTTCTAGAAGTGAGGCGGAGTCCAGTTCTAACATCAAGTCTGAAGTCAGGATGTGGGCTAGAAGAACAAGCAAACAAATAAAGAACTCCACTATAATAATCTAATATGTTAGCAGAGAGTCTCAAGACACAAACACAGAAAAGAGTGACTCTAAAATATCCACAAGCAAAGCCTCAGAGAAAAATACAGCATGGTCACAAACACAACTAGAATTCATGGAAGAAATAAAGCAAGGGTTGTTGTTTTTTTTAATTAACTAGAATAAGGGAACTTGAGGGAAAAATTGGAAAAGAAACAAGAGCAATGGAAGAAAGAATTGGAATGGGAATTAACAGCTTGGCACGAGAGGTACAAAACCTTGCCCAAGCAACAAACTCCCTAAAAGTTAGAATGGACCAAATGAAGTCAATGATTCCATGAGGCAAAGAAAAATATTAAACCAAAGTCAAAAGACTGAAAAAAAATTAAACAAAACTAAGGTATATCATAGCAAAAAAAAACTGACCCAATTAAGGAAAAACAGATTGAGAAAAAAAAAATTTAAGTGATAGACTATTTGATCACCATGACCAAAAGGAACAGAGAGAGAGAGACAGAGACATTTCTTGAAACAGGGTATTTGGGCCCTCTCTGTCTCTCCAAATCTTAAAGGAAAACTGTCCAGATCTCTTAGAACCAGAGGTAAAGTAGACATAGAAAGAATCAATTGGTCACCTCCTGAAAGAAACCACAAAATGAAAACTCCCAGGAACATCATGGCCAAAATCCAGAGTTTCAAGATAAAAGAAAACGCTACAATCAGCCAAAAAGAAAGAATTCAAGTATCAAGGAGCCACCGTCAAGATCACACATGATTTAGCAGCCACCACTATAACAGATTACAGAACTTGGAATAGGATATTCCAGAAAGTAAAGGATATGGGCTTACAGACAAGAATAACTTACCCAGAAAAACTTAGTATAATCCTAGGAAGAGAAAATAAACTTTTAAGAAATAAAGTACTTCCATGCATTCCTGATAAAAATATCAGAACCGCAAAGAAACGCTGAAGTTCAAACACAGGAGTGAAGAGAAACATAAAAAGATGAACATTAATAAATAATGATAAAGGACTAAACAAGGATAAATTACTTGCATTCAAATATGAGAAGTGATACATGTGTTCCCTCTGAGCTCTTGTCATCATCAGGAGTCACAGAGGAAGTCTAATTAGACAAGGCTTGAGAGCAGTTTTGCTATGTCTTGATGATCTTGAGAAAAGAATAAAATGAGAGGGCAAGAGGAATATATACACTGCGGAGAAGTGAAAGGAAGGTGAGGGAAATTACCTCATATAATCAGGGTGCTCAAGTAGAAATCTACACAAATTAGGAGGAAAGGGTAGAAATCTTCCTGATTTCAATTTCATTGCCACTATGCCTGACACCTAGTAGGTTCTTAATAAATGCTTGTTGAATTGGAAAAGAAAGAATTTTCATTTCTTTTCTATTTTATTATCTTTGAGTGAGTTCAAGACTCAGACTTTTTCTAATGTGTATTTTTCTGATTATTAGAATTATCACATCTTTTTTTTCCTTGTGGCTATTGCTAATATGTTTCATCTCTGGAGATCTAACTATTCGTACCCTTTGACCCCTTATCTATTGGGGAATGGCACTAAGGGAGTGTGAATTTTCTATAAGCCACTTTATAAAAGCTGGATATCTGAGTATGTTCCTTTTGACATTAAATAGAGTTTGTGACAGTGATACTGATCTGTTGAAAGGAATATTTAGGAATATTGACTAGAATCTCAACTTCATGCTTATGTTGAAATGTCTTAAAAAAAAAAGAAAACTCTCCAGTACTAGCACTGTGCTAGGCATAATTTACTTCTCTATGCGTCCCAGTTGGTGACATTTTTCACTAGGACAACTTTGTAGTAGAGAGGGGAATATTTTCCATGAGATCCTGCCAGACATAATTCTACTTTAGATTATAAAAATTATAAGAATGCATTATCATTTTTCTTTTTTGTGGCAAAACAGGTTTTCATTTCTTTCATTTATCAGTATACCAATATCAGTCAATCAACATGACTTTATCAAGCACCTACTATGTGCCATATGAGGCCCTAGGGAAAGAGAAACAGAAGGGAAATGATCCCTGCTCTCAAGGAGAGCATGCAAGTATATGCTCATTAGTCTGAAAAAGTGTTAGGACTATGGCTATGTTTTAAATTTTATTTAATATTTTACTTTATCCCTCTCCAAATTCAATTATAAATTGACAAACTGCTTGGTGGTATTGGCCTGATCAGTAGAATCACGATTCCTTTCTATAGTTGCCTTAGACCTGGAGATAGCATAGGGGCAGTTTTACTGTGCTAAAAAAAAATTACTGTATTTCTAGAATAATTCCAATCAAAAAGAGCAAGGGAGATAGGCAATGAACCAAACACATCTAGAAGCGGACAATTAAGCTCATTTGGGGCTAATTGATATGGAATGTATTTTCTTCCTTCTCAAAAGGAGTGGCAAGAAAAAATATTATTTCAAACATCCCTTGATGATTGAAAAGGCATGGGAACTACTTCCAATATGTCATGGTCATTGACTTGTAGCTAACATTAGTAGTGTTAAATCACAATTAGACCAAGCACATATAATCACACTGCAGGAGTCTCTAGTGGCCTCCAATAAAGACTCTTATCCTAGCAAGATCTTGAAAAAGAGACCTTTAGTGACAGATCTGAGTCATATTGGTGACCAGTAACTCAGTTGCTGTTATAGATGAGTATCCCAAAATTGAGAAAGCTATTACTTTGAAAAACACTTGAAGTTAACTGCCCTCTCCTATCTTCTGTGAACCCTTCTGAAGTCAGCTTATTTTTCCCCATTGTGGAGAAAAATAAAAGGATTTTGCTGCCGATGTTAGAACATTTTAGTTTACTTGCAGACTAATTCAAAATCTGAGGGTGTGCTAAGCCCATCCCTAGTTCACACACTAAGTTTTATTTTTATTTAAATAAACTGGGTTATTTTCACTGCTGATACTGAGATGTAATAGCAAATACTCCAGGTTATTATAAAAAATTAAAAATCAGCTTAGCTTATGCTGAGATTATTAAGATAGCAAAAAGAAAATGTCATTTTTAGCCAAACATTTATCATTGAACAAAATTAATACAGGTACTCCTCTTCCTCCTAAGTTCATCCTGACCACATCGCACCAAAAGGTAGGGAAACTTTATGTCAGGAGCACAAATGCCTTCTGCCCTCTGATTGGTAGAGAGAAAAGAACAGCAATTTTTGTACCAGTCAAAGAACTATGGTCAGGAGGGTCATGGAACTGAACTATTGTTAAGAAAGAGAGACTACCTGGGCCATTCTCCCTTCTTTCCTGTGCTACTCCCCAACTCAATTGAAAGTAGGTAGAAAGTCCTTGCTGATGGATTCTCCCTGGGGCTGAAGTAAGCTGCACAGTAGATCATGAAATTGTGGTCCATCTGTGGACTCACCACAGACACAGAAGAGGCAATATGGCATAATGCCAATGGAATTGAAATCAGGAAGACCTGGGTTCAAATCCCACATCAAACACTAAGGAGTCTTATAAGCCTGGTCAATTTACTTTGTCTCTCTGTGCCTCACTTTCCTCATTTGTAAAATTCAAGAATTGGACTCTCTGGCCTCTAAGGTCTTTTTCAACTCTAAATATGTAATTCTATGATCCTATAAAAGTACATATATAGTGTTACTTCTCATCCCTCCCCCATTTACCACGTTGAAAATCCTAGGTCTGAGATTATTCATTTTTTTCTTTTGCTTTTGGGGTATTCTCTATTGGTTTTGTATGCTAATCACCTGGGTTTCTATTCAGGCTGAGATCCTGGGTCTTCTCAGACTCTTCAGCCTGGATAATGTGGGCCAAGCTATGAGTAAACTCTCTGGGAAGAGGTCAAGCCTGAGCTTCCAGTTCACCTTCCCCTCTAGGCTGAGCCTCTTAGTTCCAAAAATTTCATAAACCCCACTGCCCTCACCTTCCTGCCAATCCTGCTCCTCTCACCTAGTTACCGTGCCCTACCTCCAGGTCTGGGCAGAATCGCCGCCTGCTTTGTCTTGTAGGGTAACAGGGAATTCAGGACCAATCACTTCCATGAAGTAAATGGACAGCTAAATCTTAGGACAAAAAGCCTTATGAATTTCCTCTGGCTCACTGCCCTGGAGTGCAGAGTAGGTTAGAAGTGGGGGTGGTAAATGAGAGTTGAAAGTAATAGACTTCTTCAGTGTTAATTAATGAGGATTTTAACTTGTGTAGTACTTCTGCCTTCTTATCTTGTGAATTCAGCTGTAATTACCTCATATCTAATGGATAATTCCTTTTTCTCTAATTTTGGAGTTTTATGAAGTTGGAGAAGCAAGTACTCAATGAGGAGGTATATGACCAGTAATCTGATCACATAAATATCCTGTTTGTGGTGCTCAAATATTTAATAAATGTTCCATGAATTCTCAAACAGAATTATTCTGTACTGAAGGAATTAAAGGTTTCCCTTAAAGCTAGTATAACACCATACTGGAACATATAACTTACATGGAATTCTTTTCTTTTCCTTAATATATTTTCTTTCCTATTTTTTTCTAATTTTTAGCCTTTTTATTTAAAGTTTAGAGTTCCAAATTCTATCCCTCCCCCCTCCCTAGATAGTAAGCAATAAGATGTAGGTTATACATGTACAATTATGTAAAACATTTCCATATTAGTCATGTTGTACAAGACTCGAAGAAAAGAAAAAATGAAAGGAAGAAAGTGAAAATAGCCTGTTTAAGTCTGTGTCCATTCAATTTCAGTTCTTTCTCTGGAAGTGGATAGTATGTTTCATCATTAGTCCTTTGGGATTATCTTGGATCTTTGTATTGCTGAGAATAGCTAGGTCATTCACAGTTCTTCATCCTACAATATTGCTGTTACTGTGTACAACGTTCACCTGGTTCTGTTCACTTCACTCAGCATCAGTTCATGTAAGTCTTTCCAGGTTTTTCTGAAATCATCCTACTTGTCATTTCTTATAGCCCAATAATATTCCATCACAATCATATACCACAGTTTGTTTAACAATTCCACAATTGATGGGTATCCCTTTGGTTTCCAATTCTTAGCCACCACAAATATTTTTGTACCAATAGGTCTTTTTCCCTTTTTTGGATGTCTTTGGGAATCTATATGGAATTCTAATGATTCCTACTGTTATCTTGAAGTCATCAGTGGCCTGGTAGAGATCTCCTGTGGTCTTCACTACAGCCCATCATTTTCCATTCCTACAAAACACTTCTGGTATAGGAATTCTGAATATTAGGAAATAAAGAATGAGAAAAAAGAGAATACTATATTAAAATGACAGCAAGAATTTCTGGTTCATGTGTCCAAACTACTCACTTCCACCAGGCCCCTTTAACTCTCTAATACTAAAAAAAGGAAGGGGGGGGGAATTTCACACATACACACACACACACACACACACACACACACACACACACACCGCCCTAGATCTATGCAGATCTGGAATCAATACAACTAAAATTACGGGACAAAGGAGAGAGAACCCTGACAAGATAAAAATCCTTATGAATTAATGCACTCTAATCCTTAAAGTGTTTATTAAGCACCAGTACCCCAACAACTCCACTCCAGGCAAGGTCACACAAGTTGACCGTGACCTTGTGCCTGGGGCCCATCTTGCAGCAGAGACTTTGCCGGCATGCCTTATTTCCAGCCTGCCAACCTCAAGCCCGCAATAAGTAGCAGACACTGGATTTACCCCACCATGTAGGAGGACTGAAAACATACTACCTTCTGACTGGAGCCTGACTCTATGTAGGGAGACCCAAGGCTGCAAAGATTCTATCCAGAACATCCCCTACCCTGTCATCTCCTTAACCCTATAAAAAGTAGTAACAGATTCATATTCAGCCAAGTCACATGAAAGAAAAGAGGAAAACTAAAGGAAGAATTGGAGTGAGAGACCAAAGTGTGTGGTTGCACACTAAAACCCATGTGGGACCAGTCCTTTCTCCAGAGGGCATTCATGGCAGAGAGAAACAGATGGACATGTAGGAGAATTCTAAAACTTTTAAAGAAAAAGTGATTCCTATCTATTCTGAGGGCTGTTCCCCACATTAAGCCTGGGGATCTCACTGTGTGGCTTGAAGGGAGGCAGATTGATATCTCTAGCTTCTAAATTCCTGCCAAGAGCAAAAGAAAGAAGTTGGGGCCAGAGTTTGATCACTCTGTTCACCTCAGATAGAGGGACTATCAGGCTAGAGCTATATCTAGATCCCCTAAATATTATTTGTCTAGGGAAATTCAATTTCAATTCAAGTTCAATCTAACTTCTGATTGCCATTTCTTTCATGCAGAAAGGAGGAGCAGGGTGACCTTAAGCTTTATATCTAAGGCTTGACTTCCTTCTCACCAAATTCAAATTCTACAATGAACACATATATCATAAAAACCCATTTATCCAGTTTGATAGCAAACAGAAATCAGAGAAACTATATATATACAGAATATGTACTAGCCAATATAGAGTGAAGGACCTCTTGAACTGGGAGCGACTTAATTCAGCTCAACCAAGGTAAAGTCCTAGATCTCACCCTAAGGGAAGTTCCCCAAAGTCTCTAAAATCTCATTTAAGGGGAAGGAGCCAAAGGCAGGGTTAGGGACATGACAGAAATGTCAGCTCCTCTTATGTCAGCTTCTTTCCAGAATCTTGTCCTTCAGTAACCTGAAGTGAGATTGGTGTTTTCATCTCCATTCTTGAAGCTGAAAGCCAGAAGTAAATGAAATGACTGCGGAGCCTGAAACAATTTTGAAGGCTTTCGAAGGGATTGAAGCTCTCTTCTCTACCACTCTCACCCACTCCTCACACAAGGCTGAGACATAGATCTCTACTAATAATGAAAGAGTCCGTACTAATGGGCTTGGGGACTGGGGTTACATATTTTACACAAATTATTGTCAAAAATTGAGAAAGACATTGTTCTACCAAATTCCTTTTATGAGACAAATAAAATCTTAATCCCTAAGCCAGGGAAGGAGAAATCTAGAAAACAAGAAGTATAGACTAACATCATTAATAAATCCATTTAAATTTTTTAAATAAAATCCTTATCCAAAAAGGCTATAGTAATTTATTTAAAAGCATTCACAGTTATCAAAATTGATTTATTTTAGGGATGTAAGGATGATTCAACAGTGAGAAAATTACTAACATTGGTAGTCATATTAAAATCAAAAACATCCAAAGGTACATGTTTATTTCAATAGCTACAGAAAAAGCCTTCAACAAAGTACAACACTCATTCATGCTTAAAAAAAAAAAAACCTACAAGGAGGAATAGAAGAATTTTTTTAATATGACAAAAAATCTACCTAAAACCAAAACCTAGGATTTTATACAATAAACACTAGAAACTTTACCAATAAATACAGGAGAAAAGCTAAGCTATACCATTTCTCTGATATAATTTGCCATTGTTCTAGACTTGCTAGAAATGGCAATAAGACAAGAGAAAGAAATGTTAAATGTCATGATAGGCAAAGAAGATGAAAAACTGTCCCAATGTGCTTATGACATTATGGTTTGCTTGTAAAATTCTAGGGAATCAGCAAAGAAATTGAGACACTACATAAATAGCTTCAGTAAAATAGCAGGTAATAAAACAAACTCAAAAAAATCAATAGCACTTCTCTATAACAATAATAAAATCCAGTAACAAAGAATAGAATGGGAAGGCCCATTGAAAACAACTACAAAATGTATAATTTACTTAGAGCCAATCTGACAAAACACCTTGAGTAACTATATAGATACACTTGCCAGATTCTCTCCAAAGAAATAAAAAATAACTTAAAATTGGACAGATATTCATCACTCATACTGTACCAACCAAATTATCCAAAGAATATTTTTCAGGCCTGTACAAAATAAGAACAAACTTTATTTGGAGGAACAAAATATCTAAAATGTCAAGGGAATTTTTTTTTAGAAAGAAATTAAAGGGGAATGGAACTTCTAGATACCAAACTATATAAAAAACCAGTAATCATTAAAACTATTTGGTACTGGTTAAAGATAGAAAAGTAGATCAATGGACTTCACAAGACAGTTAAAAAACAGAAATATTTTAACTCAATAACTCAATGTTCAATAAACTTCCCAAAATGAAATACCTTTCAAAATTTCCTTTTTTTTATAAGAATTGCCAGGAAAAACTGGCAGCATGGCAGAAATTAGATTTTGATGAAAAACTTACATCACATGGCATAATAAACTCAAAATGGATATATGACCTGATAAGTAATGATAATAAATTATAAAAGAACCACATCAGGTACCTTCCATAACTATAGATTTAGGATAAATAAAACAATAGATAGAGGTGATTACAAAAGATAAAATAGATAATTTCATTTATGTAAAGTTCAAAAGCTTTTTTTAAGAAACAAACTGTATGCAACCAGAATAAGAAGGAATGTAAGTAACTAGAAAAAAATATTCTGTGTGTCAAATTCTCTGATAAGGATATGATATCTAAGATACAGAATTAAAATACATAAGCCCAAAAGCCATTTCTCAATAGATAAGAACAAACAGTTATCAAAAGAATTGTAAACTAGGCGAACCTCAAAGCAGGAGTAAGAGAGAAAGCAGGGGAAGGAAATCCTCCTCTCATCAGCTCAGGTCATTCATAGCTCCTGCACTGTGGGTGATCTTCACCCTCTGGACACAGCAAGAGAGAGGCATGCAGGAAAGAACACAAGAGAGAGCAGGAACGAGACAGAGACCACAGGAAGAGTGATTGAGTCCTGCTTGTCATCAGTTTTAAAGATGCAGCCTATTCTAAATATACAACCAATCAAAGAAGGCTACACTCACCTATGTGGTAGCAGTCAAGAGTGCTTCCTTCATAAGACATCTGGGGATATCCAGGCCAGCCGCTTTGTGAGTGCCTCCATGACAGGAGATTTGGGCATACTCCAAAGACCCTGCTACCCATTTACCCCTGTCTGAAATTTTCTGTTCTGTCAAATAAGTAGAGGTTCATTTTTTGTTTCTTTTCTGTGTTGTTTGTCCTCAGTTTCAGGTGCCAGGATGGATCCAGGAAGTTGAGCCATGGTAACCCCAAAGCCAAGATTCCAGGGAAGGTGTTGCAGCTAGCCAACATGGGCAGAGAAGCCTTGACATGCCATTGTGTCTGAGACTCTAGTCCAAGGGGAGCTTTGGACTTGAAATTGGGACTCTGCTTTAGAGGAAATGAGCTAAACTATGGATCTAATCCTTTTCCCCTCCCCAGACACTGTGGTGGAATATAGAGAAGATATTATGCCTCCCAGGGATTGGGGAAATAAGTTTGTATGTGTGTAAATATATTTTTTGAAATAAACATTTCTTTTTAAAAATTGCAAATTACCAACAACCATAAGAAAGAACACTTCAAATCTCTAATAATAAGAAAAACGCAAATCAAAACAATTGTGGTTTTAGTTCACATCCCACAAATTAACAAAGATAACAAAAGACTGAAATAGTCAAAGTTGAAGTAATTAGAAAAGATGAACATAAAATGCATTTTTGGTGGTGCTACAAAATGATTTCACTCTTCCAGATAGCATTTGGAATTTTGCAAATAAAACAACTAAAATGCCTGTACCCTATACCCTACTATGAGGCTTATTCCCCAATTTGGTCAATGACACAAAAAGAAAGCCCCTCACAGGAACCAAACTATTTATAGCAGGCCTTCTTGTAATAGCAAAGAACTAGAAGCAAAGTAGACGCCCATTCTTTGAGGATGGCTTAACAAATTTGTTGTGAGGGTAATGGAATATTACTAATCCTATAAGAAGCAATGAATTTGGAGACTTTACAGAAGCATGGGAAAATATGAAATGATGAAAAGTTTATGCAAAACAAGCAATATAATATGCATATTATGCAATATAATATATGCAATATAAGCATAACCAAAAGAACAATACACACAATGACTCCATCAATATAATTGGAAAGAACAACACCAGCAAAACAATCAAAACGGAATGCTGAGAAATTATAATGTCCAAGGTTGGCCCCCCCCAAAAAAGAATAAATTTGAGAAGGCTCACACACCCACACATGCACACACCCTTTTACAGAAGTGGGTGACTATACCCGTGGAACACAACATATAAGGTCAAGCTTTTTTGATATATTCAAACATATATTTATTGAACATATATTCAAATGTATATTCAAAATATATGTATTTTGATATATTCCCTTTTTATATATTGTTTTCCCTTCTTTCTTACATTCTTTATCGTAAGACATGGGTTGGCAAATTATGGCCCACAGGGCTACATGCTTTTTATGGCTAGTGTTTATCACATAAAATTCTAGCTTTTGGTTTTAGATAGATTTTTTTGTCATATTAAAAAAACTAAGAATCATTTTAGAATAAAACTTTCACAATAAAATTTTATTTAAATATTTATAAGTATATATGTATAAATATATAATATAAAATATAAATATAAAATAAAATATAAAATATTTTATTTAAATTTTATTTTAAAAATGTAAAAAAGAAAGTGATTCTTAGCATGTAGGCCATACAAAAGCAAGAGACAAGCCAGGTGTGGTTTCCATAGTTTCCCAACCTATATATAAGAGATGGGTGTCCAAGAAGGGATAGGGATGTCTTGAAAAATGTAGGTTATATAAAAACAAAATATGCCAATAGAAAATATACTTTGAAAAAAAAAGAAATTATAATCAGGTTAGCCTTTCTTTAGAGTCACAATCAAGTGACTATGAACTATTAAATAAAAGCCTGCAGCCTTTGGAGTTATGCTATGGTCTAGTCCTGGGGAAAATATAGGCAACAACCAATTGTTAGAAATATCCTGGCAAGTTCTGGTTGCTTTTCAAAGGACAAAATTCTTTATCTAACTTTAAGGAGAGTTTGCTAAAGACAGTGAAGTCTTATCCTGAGGAATATTTGAATATGTTGAACTAGTCTCCATCATAAATGAATGCAAGTAAAATCTCTGAAATCACCATGTGATATCTTTTAAACCAGATGACAGACTAAATATCTTTTATGTTCCATGATTCCTAGGAAACATGGGATATATTTGAAAGCAGAAGTATAGCTCATGGGTGCTCCAGCTCAGTATATGTATCACTGCTACTTCATCTACCATTCATTACTTTTCTTCTGCCCATGCACAGAGAGTGAGCAAGAAACCACACCAATTTCTCAGCAAACCTCAGAGTCTAAGGAAACGCAAAGGCAACAGTCATAAAACTTCCTGCAACAAGTGTTTGTCTGACATTAATGGGAATAGTATGGATTTTATGTCATTGAACTCTGAATGGAGCAATAGTGTCAAGGTAAATTCAATTTATCACAATATAAACTATATATAGAGAACAGCATGATGTAGTGGAAAGAGCCCAGGAATCAGGAGGCAAGTTCTAGTTATGGCTGTGCCACTAACAAATTGTGTGACAAACCATTTTCTTTCTCTAGACCTCAGTTGCCCCATCTTTCAAATAAAGAGGTTAGACTCAATGATCTCTAAGCTCACTTCCAACCTTCGTATTCTTTGTGTTTGCCTAAACACTGACGTAATGTAAAAGGATAAAAACAATAAAGTTGTCCCTCTCACACGGGGTTAGGAGCATACATTTAAAGCTGGAAAGGACCTCAGAGACAATAACCCCTCCTCTCATTTTACAGATGAGGAAACTCAAGCCCAGGGAGGCCAAGTAATCCACCCAGGACATCATGTGTAGTGAGTAAGTTTTGAACCCAGGTCCTCTGACTCTAGATTCACTATTTGATTCATTGTATCAGGTTTGCTAGTCTTCTCTTTCCAATGACAAATCGAAATCATGACGGAAAAACTTCGGGCTTGGTTTTGGCTATAGTCTTAAAGTGCCCTCTAACTGTAAGGACAAGAATTCATTGGTTTTAAGCCCTATCTTTTTATTCAAGTATCTAATTGAGGAAGGCATGACAATAATAATAATAAAGATAATAGCTTACACTTATATAATGCTTACTATGTGCCAGGCACCGTGCTAAAGAGCTTTACAATCATTATCTCATAGACCCTGACAACAGTCCCAGGAGGTAATTGCTATTATTATCCCCATTTTACAGATGAGGAAACTGCAAATAGAGGTTAAGTGACTTGGCCGAGATCACACAGCTAGTAAATGTCTGAAGTCAAATTTGAACTCAGATCTTCAGGACTCCAGCTCTGGTGCTCTAGCCACTGAGCCTCTAGCAGTAGCTGTGACCACAAGGGCCTTCCAAAACAAAGAAAAAAAAGTAGTACAATTTCTTAAATAGCTTCTATCTTAAGAGGGATTTTACAATAAGAAATTTTCAGGAAATGCTAAGCCCTAACCCGTTCTCTAATAGACAGCCATTTTTAAGCCTTCAGTGTGACTGTTTCCTTAGATCCATATTCCTTCAAAGGCTATTCCAAAAAGCTGCTTCTTGGTTTAGACTTTATACTTCCTTGACAAAACTGGGAATATTATTCAATGCACTTTTTAACTGGCTGCTCCTATTACTAAAATGTAGTACTTAAATTACCATGCCCTGGCTCCTCCGTCCTTTGTCAATAATATTCACTTAACAATTGTACAGTGAGCTTCTCCTTGAGGATTAATTAAATGCACATCAACCCTTAGATCCTTCCTACAGTTAATATTTCTCTACTTATGATTCTATTTTTCAAAAGACAAAAAAGAAATCACCTCCATAGGTGCCTTTAAAAAAGAGACACAAAACCAAAGCAAGCAGTGGACTGCTTTTAGTACAGGTTTAATTCATTCTACAACAATTGTAGGAAGACTCTTGAATAACAGGATTTAATTTATGTACATTCTAAATGAGAATAATAAACTTAAATTAACATTCACACGAATGTCAATTACACTCATTTTTAAAGTAATATTCATTTGCATGAATTGCGAATCATTCTCCCTTATTGATAGAGGAAAATAGAGATGCAAAACAAAAAGGAAAAATGAAGATAAAAGGAATAAAGTGAATTCAGTCAGAGAGAATATTACTGAAGCCATATGGATATTCTAGAGGCTAATATATGCATCTCACGAGTATCCTACTAGTATCCTCCCTATCCTACTATATCACTTGTAGCTCAGAGCAGTTCCACAATGGCTGCCACACAACTGCTGCCACCACATATCTTCACCCTAACCCAAATTGTCACAGGAATCCTGGGGGCAAGAGCTCTGGAGTCACCTTAAGGCTTGCAGAAACCACCAGATGAGAAAATGTACTCATCCCGAAAGCAAAACCCAATGTCTCGTCTGTATGTGCTCGCTTACCTTACCTCAGCTACAGGGCACTGGATAAAATTGTGAACTGGACAAAAGCTGGTCTTTAAAGGTCCTCATTTAAAGGTCCCCAACTATCACCCCTAGAACCTACAGAAATATCACATTTTCTAGATTCTTCCTAATCAACTCCACATTCTGCATGTTCATGACAACAGGTCAGATATGGACAGTTCAACACTTCCAGGCAAATAATAATTTTAAAGATGTATGATTTCAATTTGCAATATAGTTTTGATTTTTCTAAGGTGAGTTCATTTTCCTTTCTAGTAGTTCAGTACCAAAGTATTAAAATATAAAAAATGTGGCAGCTAGATGGCTCAGTGGATAGAGTACTGGGCTTGGAGTAAGGAAAGCTTAAGTTCAAATTCATCCTTAGACATGTGCCAGCTGTGTGACCTTGGGCAAGTCCTTTAACCTCTGTTTGCCTTAATCCATTAGAGAAGGAAATGGCAAACCACTCCAGTATCTTTTCCAAGAAAACCCCATGGGCAGTATGGTCCATGGGTGTCACAAAGTAAGACACAACCAAACAACAACAGCATAAGTATAAAAAACAAATCTGTTTTACTGTATTATTTAAATAGTCTAAGCATAACATCTAGTATTATTAAAATGTAAAAAGTCCAGAATGGCAGGTACCTCCTATGTGTCTGCAGGTATATTTGAGTTTAGGGAAATGGGAAATCTCTAGCTTTGCCCTGCAAGTGCTATTTAAATGGCTGGCACCATCATTCTCTCAGTCACTCACACTAGGAATCCCTGAATAATCTTTATTTCTCTCTCCTTCAGCATCTTGCCAAGTTACATTGATTTTATTTCTAAAAGTCCCTGTTGAAACTATTCCCTCTTACCCATTCATACTGCCACCAACCTAGTGAAGGGCATTAATGTCTCTCCTCGGAGTTATTGTAATGGCCTCTTAAATGGTCTTCTTTCTTCCAGTCTTCCTTTTTTACCAATTTATCCTTTACATGGCTGCCAAATAAGCTAGACCTAATCATGGGTCTGACAACACCTTTAACAAACTTCATTGGCTAACGATTGACTTTGGGATAAAATACAAAATCCCATTTCAGACATTGAAAATTTCCACAATCCGACTCCACTGTTCCTTTCCAGACCTATTTCGTATTAGTTTCCCTCTCATGAGAAACAATGGGGTATAGTAGACCAAAGAGCTAGCCTTGGAACCAAGATGACCTGAGTGTCAGTCCCATCTCTGACACATCCTGGTGACACGACCATGAGGACATGTCTTAACTTCTCAGTGCCATAGGAAGCTCTCAAAAAACTATAATTTGCAGTGAAGGGGTTGACTTGTATTAGTAGAGGGAGTCCTCATCTGGTAGTTCCTATTTCAATGAAATCGTGGGCTCAATCCCTATCCCTCTTTCACATACTGTCTGTTTCAATCCAACTAGACTCTGATTGTTCCCCAATTTCATCTTGCAGTGTTCTACTTCCAAACATTCACTGAGGTGACTTCACCTGGACTTCCCTCCAGGTGCCTCAGAGACAGTACAACACAGTTAGTAGACAGATGGCCTTGGAGTCAGGGAAATCTGGGTTCAGGATTTGAGACATGCTGACTATGTCATTTAACCTTTCAGTGTTTCGGGCAACTCCAGAGATTCTAAATTTCACCAGTGCCTCTGCTCGGTTTTGACTCCATGAACATCATGACCTTGGTGCCTTGCCTTGTCAGGTACTCCCTGGTGTCCCCACCACCACCACCACCACCCCACCCTTTTCAGCTTCCTTTTGTGTATTTTCTTCCCCCAACAAAATGTAAGCCTTGAGGGCAGGGACTGTCTCTTTTCTTATTTGAGTATCCTCAGTGTTAGCAAAGTGCTTGGCACATAGTAGGTGCTTAATAAATATTTATTGAGTATTGACTACTGATTGGTAGTAGGAGTTTCCAGGCATTCCTTACTCCCATGTAACTACCAAAAAAAAAAAGTTCCCTGGGCCTAACACAGCATATACACAGTAGGTGCTTGATAAATGTTTTTTTGGATGAATGAATGAATGAATGAATGAATGAATGAATGAATAGATCAGACCAAGTTTAAATTTTTAATCCTTTTTCTCTGACTACCTGTTTAGCATAGGGTGACGTATACAGTAAGCACTAAATTTATGTTTGTTGACATTAATGGTGCATTAAAGAGTTCTGGTGCTGGTGTCAAATTACCCAGGTTCATCTTATTTCTTATAATTATTTTCTGTGTGACTTGCAGCAAGTCATTCATTGGGCCCCAACTTTTCCATCTCTCAAATGAGGGGACTGGATTAGATCACCTCTGAGCTCTCTCAGCTCTAAATCTATGATACTCTGTATTTGAATTGAATTGCTCTCATCCCTTCTGAAACTGGCCTGGACCTCAGGTAGGAAAGCTATGGTGCACAAAGGATGGGGCTTGGAGTCAGGAAGATGTGAATTCAAATATGGACTCAGACACTTATTAGCTGCGTGACCCTGGCCAAATCACTTAACCTCTGTCTGCCTCTGTTTCTTCAGCTGTCAAAGGGATGATAATAACACCTACCTCCCAGGGTTGTTGCAAACAACAGATGCAATATTTATAAGGTCCTTAGCACAGTGCCTGGCACAAAGTAAGTGCTTAATAAATGTTTCTTTTCTTCCTTCTAAAGACCTAACCTGGAACCAAAGGAACCCTTGGTGTCTCCCCTTCCCTTCCTGGCTACTTGTCAGTCCTGGACTTTCTCCTAATGTTATGCAGATCTGGATCAGCATGATTCATATCCACAAAGGTGCTCCAGCTTTTAAATATTTTAAATATATATTTGGATCTTTAGGAAATTTGAAAGAGATTCAATCTTGATCCATTTACCAGGCACATGAAGAAACTTTTAAACACTTCCAGTTTAAACTTGTTGCCTGGGAACTATTCCAAACACATCCTATGTATTGGAAAGGGGGAAAAAAAGCATCCTATAGACAAAACCTTGGTGTCACCTTTGAATATCCTGGGGCTACACATCTCATTCTGTCACACCTATCACTAAGACATAAGAAACTGATATCATTAAGGACCAGTTTAATGAGTTGAAGGATTAATATTTTTTTAAAAAAAGCATCTAAAATAAGGATATCAAATGAGGTGGAAAATGACTTAGTCATAGCGCTGCTTAGAGCAACTTGGATTCTAAATTAATAAGCATTAGTATTCCATACAAATTCATCACAACATACACATTAATAAACAATAATGATGATGCTAGATGAAGATGCTAAACTATACATATAATACACAAAAATATTATATATCATTCCTTGGGATTTACAGTTCAATATCTACATACATTTTGAATCCACATTACTATTGTCCCACCAGAGCAAAACACTCTAATGCCTGCCCTTCCACAATTCATCATGTTACCTCAAAAATACCCTTCAAACTTAGTTAACTATTTCCATCACATCCTAGTCTGTAAAAATGAAAGGTAAGAGAGACCTAGTTGAATGTTTGATGCATCTTAAAGCAATGCTCTACTTCCACCCTAAGATCTAATTAACTAAATTATGCAATCAAGTACTCAAATGTAAATTTATCTTTAATCTCATCAATTTGTAAGTTCCTTCTAACAAAGTAGATCTCAGTTTGCCCATCCTATGTGACGCTAGTCCATGACCTCCCATAAATCTGCTTCAAGACACCCACCTAATTTGCCGGAGGCCTTCCTCACCTTCTCCTGCCATCCTGACTTGGAGAGGTCCTAGTGAAGCATGTGAACTGTCTATTAACATGTATGTTGCAGTAAATTTATATGGAATACTGAAGCTTATTAATTTAGGACCCAATGACAAACCCATCTTCTTTTCCTATCATATATTTCCCTGATGGCATCTTTTATTCATATTCTTGTAACATCCTCATTGGTTAAATTTTGCTGCCTGTTCACACCCACCATATATGCTTCTCTATCTTCCTTTGTGTGATCTCCCATTTCAATTCTTTGCAGATGATTGAGCTATTTGTTGTTGTTGTTCAGTCATGTCCAACTCTCTGTGACCCCACGTGGGATTTTCTTGGCAAAGATACTAGAGTGGTTTGCCATTTCCTTCTCCAGCTCATTTTACAAATAAGGAAATTATAGCAAACAGGGTTAAGTGACTTGCCCAGGGTCACATAGCCAGTCAGTGTCTGAGGCCAGATTTTAACTCAGGAAGATGAGTCTTCCCAATTCTAAGCCTGGCACTCTATCCACTGAGCCATTAAGCTGCCCCTCATATACAATATCAATTAGCATCACATTAGAGCTCTGGATGCAGTTCTGAGTTACCCAGCCTAAAGGTGTGAGAATGGAAAAAATTGCAAATGGACTAAAGGAATCAAGCTACAGATTATTCACCAAGCAGTACTTTCTCTGTTAATTTGTTTTAAAAAAAAATACATTCCATTCCTTTGCAAAATATGCAGTTTTCCAAATAATGTGCTTTGCTTTTGCCTGTTAGAAACAGCTTGGGTGTTCAATGTCCATACCACTGAAATTATTGGAACTTTTCACTGAAAATATTGGAAATTTCTATTACAAGTAATATAAGCATCTGTTAGTTCTTTCACTTCCTTCCACATCTATTTCCAAACATTCAAACTCTCTTAATTGGTGTTCATGGGCCAAGTAAGTTCTCTCCTCCAAAGGTCTACCAGATAGAATCTGTTCACCTTGGCTGATACACACTTTCAAATGTCCAAGAACAGTGGTGATTTTCTTTTGTCTTGCAATACATCATTAAGAATCACTCTTTTTTGCCCAGTTCAAGCTTATTTCCAGAATTCCTTGGAAAGTTTTCTTTCATACTATCTCATCGTAGAAAGGAACAATTCCTAGGAGCATGGAGCCATGCCACTATACAGTTGTGTGAACTCATATGCAAATCACTTTATTTCTATAATTCTAATATACCTAATCTGTTGAAGGAAGAGATTAGACAAATGGTCTCTGAGACCCTTTACAGACATCACAGGTGTTTCAGGTATGAATCCTTTTTAGTCACTGTGCCTTTTTCAATAAAATGTTAATACTTCTTACCTTAGCTGTAATTACCTTGATGGTAATGAATAACCCTTTCAAGGGATCCCAGTTTCCTGAACTGTCCTATTACTTACAAAGTGTTTGTAAAAAGAAGGTTTATCTTACATATACTCTCTGGAATTTCAGAACCACATATCTTTTAAGGAGGCATTTTTTTTCCCACTAGCCTTTCTAAACAGCTCCCCAAAGTGGTGAATGAGGGATGCCATTCTGGGACCAAAATTACAGTTGGGTTGGCCATATGACATTATTCCTGAAAGTGCAATCTTTTGGAAATCATGCCGAAAGAGCAAATCTGCTTTTCCACTGGAAATATGATCATTTAAAAGTGGTATTTTGAATATGAACCATGTAAGATGAATTCCCAGTTTATTACAGAATTGGATGCAAACGCATACATTAAAGGAGACAGAATGAAGTGCACTACTGTGTATATAGATTTCCAATCTGAACACAGGATTCTCTTATCTCTGAGCAGGAAATGTGTGAGATGAATTTCTCACTTACAGATTAATTTACACTTTAGTCATCACGGCTAGAAGATAGCCTGTCCTACTTATTGGCCTAGGATGGTACTAGTAATAGTGTGTGCATTTACATAGTGCTTTGAATTTTTAAAGTACTGTATGATATTAATTATTTCATCTAATCTATGTAATAGTGCAGTATTATTTACCCCTTCCTCACTAAGATAGAGCAGCAGGTGCAAGTCACTTAAATTTGACAATTAAAATAAGGTACCTGGTCTACATTGAAGCTATTTTATCATATATCTCCAACACTTTGGATTCCTATATAGGTTAGCCTCTCTTTGTTTGAATTTTTCTTTAAAACGGCAATAATGGCTGACCTCACAGTAGCATATTGTGCAAATTAATTGCTTTTGAGGAAAGCACTTTCTGTTCCCCAGATGAAAAATATTAGTAGTAAATATTTCAATTGATTAACATGATTAATGACCATTTTCCATATAATTTGTCAAGGTTGGTCATGTCAGAGATATTGAATAATGTATAAAATTGGGGGGGGGGGAAATTTCCATCACTCAAAGAGCTCTTACAATCCCACCTTCTCCATTTAGTCATTCATAATTCATAGTAAGAAAGGTGATGATTCTCCCCACCCCTTAACCAACCATTGAGTCTAACTTGAGTTTCCAAATATTTTCACTATTTATTTAATAGTGAAATTATTTCTTTTCTGGTAGCATTTTTTACGTAGTCATACAATCTACATGACTTGTGATATGCTTGCTTCAATTTTACACTATAAGCAATCAGGGGAGAAGGGCTCTATCTGTTTAATTTGCTTGTAATGATGACTTACACAGTACTATAGATTATTTACTTTAATTTCTCATTAAATATTTTTGAGATTAATTTACTTATTAGTAAATGCTTTTTGATGATGATGAAAATACTGCAAACAACATGGATCACTTGGGGAAATAATTTAATTTTATCTCATTCCTTAAATTACTTTTTCTACATAATCATTATAAAAAATATATTGTATTAAGCTTTAATTATTCTACCAAATACCTCTAAGTTATTTCATCTTTGGTCTAAAAGTAAATAATTTAAGGAGCTTCAATTCCATACAAGAACCAAAAATTAGAAGTGTCAGAAGTACATAAGCTTAAAATTATGATGGTGCTAAGCTATTGTTGATTAGTCCAAAGAATGAAACATTTCAATCAAAAATGTATCCATAAGGAATGATTTATAGTCATATTTAAACAAAACCCAATATACATTTTTTAAATAAGAGGTGAATTGCCATTGGAGGGAAAATTATTTGGAAACATATTTTTCCTGCTCAAAAGCTAACTCATTAACACTCGTTTAGTCCCTACCTGTTTCTCTGTCTCTTTGTCTTTCTCTCTCTTTCTTCTCCTCTCCTCTCCCCAAAAAACTAATAGGTATGAAATAGTCAATAAACAAGTGCTTATTAAGGATGTACCAGGCATTGTGCCAACATAGCATCATAAAGTCGTGAGTATCAAAACAACCCAATCCAAAAGGCAAATTCAGATTTAGGGCAGCCATAATAGAAAGTTCTAGACTACCATGGGCCTGGAAGGTCTCACCTTATCCAATGACTCCTAAATGTCTAGGAAATACTCAATTCAACAGATTCTTGAAATATCAGGATAATTCCTTTATCTAGCTTCATTCTATGTAGAAGACGCTTTATCTAGCTTCATTCTATGTAGAAGATTCTTCATTTAATCACTCTCTCCTCCCCATCAACTAATTTCCTTTCCAATACAGATACTTGAGGTACAGGCAATACTAAATACATGAAAAGTGGTATTAAGCTATATGATGCAATTTGAGGAGTAATACAAAACTACACCTTTCCAAATATGTCCTCTTCCTCCACCATGAGCCTACCACACAATTGACCCCACTATTCCCTACCCTGAAAGGTCTACAGTTAGACTTGTTTATGGCAGAATGGTAAGATATGGAGAGTGGGGAGAGTAAGATTATCCAAAAGTCAATGTAAAGCTAAAAATAATCTAAGAAAAAAAGGTGTATGTGGAAGGGGAGGGGCTATTGGGAACCCTGTACTAGTCATTGGTTATTGGGACTAAGTCCCATTAATATATTAGTGCCTGTAATATCTTAGTACAAATGAACAAATTAGTATCATAAGTTCTATAAAAGTCTTATTGGAATTGGAATTGTCCCCTTCCTTTTTTGCTCTAACTTCTAAAATCGGGTGAAATAGTCTCCCCCTCTTTTCTCGATAACTTTATAGATAAACTGTTCTTGTGGGCCAGACATCCTCATAACAACTGGCTTCATAAATTAGACCTTTCATATTATACTTGTTAACTAATCTTGGGTAAATCAGGAAACATTCCTGTCCCAAACTCTCATCCCCCTCAATCATTTATTGCACTCAAAGATCCCAAAGAATATTTCTGGAATTGGAGATAGCAGATGACACTTTACCCCCAGCCATTCACCATCAATAACACATACATAAGAGATGAAATATTTCCTATACAAAAATGTAAAAGTCAGAAGCCATCTTTGCAGCTTCCATTCCACTTGGAATTGTCACATCATTGCCCCAACCTGAATAGAGGCTTAGAATCCCACAACATCCCATCTACCCCCTCCAACTGACTGTAAAGAATATTATTTAATGAATCTCTTTTGAATTTATAAGCCTTTCACAAAGATTTTCTTCCCCCCCCCCCGCCCAGGGCAGATGATTGGATTACCATATAATCACTCATTTGGAAAGGCACTTGCCACCAAATGAATGAATTGAAATAGGTAGAAGAATTTGATCAATAGATGGACTAATATCACATTCAGTCAATTTTGGACAACAGTTTAGTGTGTGATCCAAGCACAGTCCCTATAGGGCTTATTGGTTGAGTTCTCCAGGATACTTTATGATTTGTTGTATGGAGATTTGTTATCTATTGGTTCATTAAAGATAAGGAGATGCTGATGATCTACGCACCAGATCATCGACGTCTTGCTAGGAATATGATAGATGCTCAATTTCTACAGATTGCAGCATTGTATGATAATATCTATCAATTTCTTGCAAAATCTACTTTGGTCACTAAGTTTGGGTTTCTTAAGAATAACCCTCCTCTAATTCCTGGTGGCAACAACCAGATCCTCAATCGCCATCTTAAACCCTTCAATTTCCGCAACCAGATCTATATTCACAGTCTTTTGTTTATCACTCCTTTTATAATATACTAGTGGCTGGGTTCACAGAGGTGTTATATGTGATAAGTCTTTTGATTTGGTTTTGGGATTATAGCTGTTTTGTAGGTTCCCTCTGGAGAAAAATGCTTTTTACTATAATTGATAAATCCAATGGCATAAACTTGCCATCAGCTTTTATTACTGCTTAGTGAAGTGATGACTACTTATTTCAAAAGTATTTCTGTAGGTTTGTAATAGTAGTAGTCATTGATGTTGCTGAGTAGTAGAAGTAATAGTTATTATATAGTAGTAGTAACAGTCATTGTTGTGTAGCAAAAGTAGTAGTAATAGTCATTGTTTCTATTGTGTAGTAATAGATATTGTGTAATAGTAGTAGTTGTGATGGTGGTGTTATAGTAGTAGTAATAATTTATGTATGGTAGCAGCAGTAGTAGTAGTAGTAATGTTTGTTGTTGTATAGTAGTGGTACTAATAATATTTATATAGTAATAGTTGTATAGTAGTAGTAGTTGTTCTTGTGTAGCAGTACTAGTAATAGTTGTAGCAGTAGTAGCTATTGTTTTTTAGTAGCAGTAGTAATAGTTATTGTGTAGTTCTTATCATAGTAATAGTTGTAATAGTCATTGTTATTGTTGTGCAATAATAGTAGTAGTAATAGTTGTTGTATAGTAGTGGTAATTGTTGTGTAATAGTAGTAATAGTTGTGTAGTAATAGTTGTTTAGTAATAATAGTTTTACAGTAGTTGTCACTGTGTAGTAGTATTAATAGTTGTGTAGTAGAAGTTGTGTCGTTGTAACAATTGTGGAGGAGGAGGAGGAATATAGTAGTAGTTGTTGTTGTAGCAGCAATAACAGCAGAATTTTGTTCTCATATTTTGCAATGTGGTTCAGATAGAAACAGTTCTAAGACAAATTTACATCTTACTATGTTCTTTTATATGTAGTTTTCCATGGACAGATGCACAGATGGACAAAATAACTGGTTTTTGTAGCTAAATAAAGACATTAGAATGCAAACATATCCTGTACAGGCACAGACAGGCTGGAAAGCATATGTACCTCGTCTTCTTCTCAGATAATTTTCATTTTCTCTACTACACCTTTATATTTTAAAAGCCTTTTGTTCCATGTAGCTTAGAGATGATGAAAATTTGGCATCACAATACATACAAAAATGTTGTTCTGAAATTTTTAGGAATCAATGTTATGTACAGGCAATATATATAGGCAGTAATTCCAGTCTGGGATCATAGTCCAGTTCCATTACAATTTCTTGGTGGAGTTCTTTAAGACATTTTGAGGTCTATACTTGTAGTATCGGGATTAGTCATCTGTCAATCCATGAAGGATAGAAAGCTTCTGATGCATAATTCTAGTTACTAGGTAATGTCTTGCTAGGTATTGAGTAGATGTTCAATTTTCATAGCTTAAGTGATATGCTGCACAATATCTACAGTTTCCTAGCAAAAACTACATTGATCACTACATTCAGATTCCTTCAGGATAACCCCACTCTAATTTCTGTGGTCAATGACCTGCTATCACATCACATTTAATTGCTGTCATAAAGCCCTCCACTTCCACAAGCAAATGCGTGATTCAGTCATGTGTTCAATGTTTCTTCATAAACATATCATTGAATAAGTCTGCACCTATTTTGCCCATTCTGACCTTTTGAGTCTACTCTTGGACAGCTATTTACTTTTCAGTGGTAAACTATCTTTTGGTTACATTAAACAAATTCAATGGTGTTTACTAGTTATTCACCTCTACTTTTTCTCAGAGACATTGGCTTTTTCCAAGTGTTTCTATAGTTTTTGGACATGTTTATCATATTCTCTAACAAAGTGTATCAATTATTTTCCTCTTTTTTGGTGAAGAAATGTTCATCTCTTTTATAGAATCTTTTGAGTAATGAGTCTTGTGTTTTATTGCTATTGCATAGATTTTTGTTAGAATGCTTTCCAAATCTACTAAGATCTATTTTACAATTTTTAAAATGTATGTTAAGAAAGATATTACATATGTATTCATTGTTTTAACCATGTACTTCCCATTCATTCTTAACTTTGTATTGCTTTTGCTTATGATAACAGTAAAGGAAGAGGTTGTTGCTATGAGAAATAAGAAATAACTCATATTAAACAACAACTTTCTCCTCAATACCTTCATGTTCAGTATATCTTGCCTAGAGAAGAACAAGGTATTTATGGGTATCTCTTTCATCCTTTGGTTCAAAATAACCTCCAGATGTAACCTTGAAACTTTCAAGCTCCACTTTTCTTTGGTGTATTTTAAGAATTTTATACTTGAGTACTAAAACGCATTTTGATATGATCAAAGAAAGATTCCAAAAAATAAACATTTTGTTTAATGTATTCTTCAGAGGAACCATTCAGCTTCACATCATGCATACATGTTAAGTGATTTATGTGGTTTGATTCAATCTTTAATTTGGAAGCCATATTTGGTTCTATTTAGCAGAGATAATAACGGATTCAAATATAAGCAGAAATCCAGTGGACTTAAATTGTATCCCTGAAAAATGTCATGTTTTATAATAATTGTTTTTCACATTATGGTATTGGTGGGGTATTTTAAATTTTAAAGAAACAGTTGTACATGCATATATCAAATACTTTGGCATCTTCACTATATATCCTACTTTATACATCTGCAAAGAGGAATAAGCTATGAGTAAGGAACTGAGTCAATGGTTTGACAATAATCAACAAAGGCAGTATAAAAGTCACAAAACATTTTGGCATTTTTTCAATACTTAATGAATCAATAATAAGTTATCCTTTATATCCATAAGAGTTTTTGTCACAACTTCTTTGTTCCTTGATCAACATATAGTTTTCTTATAATTATTTATAGTTTTTTAGTGAAACAAGTTATGAATACTTTATAAAAAGTGTATAAACATGTAAATGGTCTACATTTGGAGAGGTTACTGAAGGAATCAATATTTTTACAAAAAAAGCAAACGCCTTTGGAACAATAAATTGGATTTAGAAAGTATGTAAATAAAAAATCATGCAATATTAACAAAATATAGGCTACATCACTCCAAGGTAGCTCTAGAAAGATAAATGATTTTTGTCTCATACTGTATAAAAATCAGGTTAAAACTTTACAAAAATATTTTCTGGAAAAAAAAACCATAAATTTCATGGAACAATAATAATGGCCAATAATAGATATAGGCCACTGAATTTACAATGCTATTGATATTATCTTAACACAAAATATAGTTTATGAAATGGCTATCCATGGGTGATATACACACAAATTCAACCAACAATAATGTGAAGAAGAGACATAAAATAAATGGTTGAGTCAAGTAGATTTGTTTGCAGAAACAGAGATGTTCATGAAAGCAATGCAGGACCAGGTTACTGCTACCAAAAATGATAGATAACTCATTCCTAAAGAGCCCAAATTTAGTAGTCAATGCAGATATCATGAGAAATGGTAGAAACTGAGCAATATATTATTACAGATATTAGTATCTGCATATGCAATACATATATATTATCTACAACATTATTATCGTGAAATTTTAGGACCTACAAAATGACAGGAAAGACCCCCAAAAAAGTGACCAGATTTATACCCCCAGAGGCCTGCCATTCTTCATAAACTACCTGACAATATATCTTCATAGTATAAATAGAAACCACAAATTATCCTTGAGAATTTAATAAATAAGCTGAATTTGAACCAAAACATTATCACAGATAAAACTATTCCATAATGGCCTGGCCATAAAATTGACTCACAAAATTTTAAGAACACTTTTAATAAATGTTATCATACCAAACACTCATAACTTCCAAATTACATAGAATCAAATGATCTGAAAATATAAAGAGCTTATTAAAGCTTATTAAAGAAATTAAAATCATATGAGACAAGTTCACATTATCCTTGTCACTGTGTCTGCTGCTGAAGTTGTCTCAAAAACGCCTTAAGTGAACTTACAGAAATGAGCCTGCATCATGAATGCACATATTTACATCTTTTTATCTACCCACACAAGAGTTTTGTTATTGCTGTTCAGTCGTTTTCAGTTGTGTCCAACTCTGTGACCCTATGTGGGGTTTTCTTGGCAAAGATACTGGAGTGGTTTCCCATTTCCTTCTCCAGCTCATTTTACAGATGAGGAAACTGAGGAAAACAGGGTTAAGGGACTTACCCAGGGTCACACAGCTAGTAAGGGTCTGAGGCTGGATTTGAACTCAGGAAGATAAGTCTACTTGATTCCAAGTCCAGTTCTCTATCCACTGGGCCACCTTGCTATTAAGAAGTATATATATCTCTGCATCAATTTGAAGACTAAATATTCAAACAAAGGCTAAATAACCACTTATTCAGCTGTACTAGGAATGATTCTTTCTCTGTATGGATTGTACTTGATGACTGATAAGATCTTTGCTCTTACTCAGAACGTCTATGATTCTGTAATTTCATAATTATTTGCACACTTCTTGTGTTCCCATATAGGAGTTCTACTACTATGTCACTGTGTGATCACCTGATTATAGAGAACTAAAAATCTTAGCGTCTCATTCTTCCTCAAACATCCTACTATAGTGCCATGTCATGCCATGGATGTTATCCACTTTCTCAAAGGCTATGCCAGTATAGCTCAAACTCATCAAAATTATCCTAATCTAGAGAAATTTTAAGTCTTGATGACAGACTGTGTCCACTGTAAAAGAACCAGCTCAGCAATGTGTGAAGAGGCTGTTCACCAGGAGGTTGTCCTGTAGATGATGAATTCTTTGATCACAGTGAACCATGAAGCATTTAAATTTATAAAATGTCCTCTGGGGGCAGCTAGGTGGCTCAGTGGATAGAGCACTGGCCCTGGATTCAGGAGGACCTGAGTTCAAATCCAGCCTCAGACATATAATACTTCCTAGCTGTGTGACCCTGGGCAAGTCACTCAACCCCATTGCCTAGCCAAAAAAAAAATGTCCTCTGGTATTGTACCATCCCCTTCTGCTTCCATAGCGATAGTGGCAGAATGGCAGAGAAGGAAGAAGAGGGTACTAAGAATCAAGTTGTTTTTTTTTTTAATACCCTCTACCAATATGAATTTAACCCTTGGTAGTCCAAATAGGAGCTCTTTGCCCAGCGATGAGTTAGCAAGAGGATCTGAGCATTATTAATATTGACATTTTTGCTATAAACAAAACCAGAAGAGATCAATAATTTCCATTTAAATGGAAGGATTGAGCACAGCTTTAATTCAGAGTTGGTAGAGATGTTTTCATTTTGCGTCCAAAGACAAAAAGAAGCATCATTTTCTAGGGCACATGGTCATATAACCTTGCAGGGATCATAATGAGAATAGAACAGAGCACCACCACAAGGACTGTGTATAGACTGTGTGTCTAGCATCTTGTAGGAAGGAGAAAAAGATACACAAATTTTATAAAGAACTCTAAAATACTAAATATTCTTCTAAACCCAGAGTACTTAACTGGGGTCCATAAACTTGATTTGTTAAAATATTTTGATACCTATTAAAATGCAATTGTTTTCTTTTTTAATCCTATGTATTATATTTTGGGCCCTTAAAAACAATATTCCAAGAAGGAATCCATGGGCTTCACCACACCATCAAAGAGGGCCATGACACACATAAAAAAGGTTAGCAACTTCTGCCCTAAAGACCAAGCTAACATATATCTTGATCCTGAATGAATGGAATGTGAAAGAAAACAAAGGTGAGAAAACAAAATCTATGGTGGAAAATACAATTCCAGATTCAGAAATGAAAAAGGCCAAGATTACTCAGAACTCTCACACCTGTATATCATGAGTACTTTGTTCTAGAAGGGGGTGGAAGGTGCTGGGTATAGCGAGTATCGAACATCACAAAAATGAAAATTGATAGTTTTTTAATAATCCAATTCATCCAGCAAGCATTTAGTAAGACCCTACTGTGTAGCATAGTACTCTGTTAGGTTCCAGGGACAAGGAAGGAAAGAATGAAGGAAAGAAGGATGGAAGGAAGAAAGGAAGGAAGGAAGGAAAGAAGGAAAGAAATAAGCATTTATTAAGCACCTACTATGTACCAGGCATTACGCTGAATGCTTTGCAAATATTATCATGTTTGATCACAACAGTCTTGGGAGGGAGACACTATTATTATCCCTGTTTTACAATTGAGGTAACCGAGATGAAGGTTAAGTGATTTGCTTGTGGTCATATAGCTAGTAAGTGTCTTAAGCTGGATTTGAACTCTGGTCTTCCTGACTTCAGGCCCAGCACTCTAGCTGCTGTGTCACCTAGTTGACTCTGAGAGAGAAAAGAGAAGAGAAGAGAAGAGAAGAGAAGAGAAGAGAAGAGAAGAGAAGAGAA
>NW_020954552.1:3991715-4014851 GCF_900497805.2 Vombatus ursinus
CAGAAGAAAACAAAAGGTCAGTCCCTATCCAAAACATGCTTATGCTCTACCATAGCATTTGTAGACTCATCCCCAGGGTCTCTCCCAGCACTACCCAATGCAGGACTCACCAACCAGAACCCCCAGTGATCCTTGTCCCCAGGTAAGGGGGTAAAGATTCAGGAGAAAAGGAGGAGTCTGGAAAGAGAATATAAGTATAAGTAAAGTAAAGCTTAACTGGGATACTTTCTAAAATGGTGGTTCAAAGAGGGAGTCACCATTCAAGACAGCAGAGCTTCAGAGCAAAGGTTTCATGAAAGTCATTTCATTGACTAATAATACTTCAGTACCTGATAAGGAAGTAAAAACGGGACTTAGGACAATTATGCTGGGATGAGTAGCTGAGGCTGATGAAATATACACTGAAAAAAATCTATTGTGAAGGCAACAGTTCTCAAGAGAAGAAACTTGGGCTATCTATAGACATATGAATAAGTGCTCCAAATCACTGACAATTAGAGAAATACAAACTAAAGCCATTCTGAAGTTCTACTTTACACCCATCAGACTGGCAAAAACAACCCCCAAAAATAAAGGAAAAATGACAAATGTTGGAGGAAGTGGAGGAAAATGGGCACATTAATGCATTGTTGGTGAACCCATGAATGGGTACAACCATTCTGGAAAGCAATTTGGAACTATACACAAAAAAAGACTAAACAGTACACAATCTTGTTGTCCCAACTATACCAGATGGCTTATGTACAAAAAATAAAGAACAAAGAAAGAGGAAAAGATCTTATATGTACAAAAATATTTATAACAACTTTTATGGTAGCCCAAAAAACACCTGGAAACTAAATAAATATCTATCATATGGTGGAATGGCTTCAAAATATCTCAAAAAGGAAGAAATATTTCTCATTCATATTACCCACATATTTATTTTCTCATTTCTATAAAATCTTTGTAATGAAATATCTGTACTCTTAACATGGAGTACACTTGATGAAGGGTAGCTAGATAGTTTAATGGATATAGCGCTGCACCTGGAGTCAGGAAGACTCGAATTTAAAGCTGGCCTCAGACACTTACTAGCTATGTCACTTAACCTCTGTTTGCCTTAGTCTACTGAAGAAGGAAATGGCAAACCACTCTATCATCTTTGCCAAGAAAACTCCATGGACAGCATAGTCCACAGGGTCATGAAGAGCCAGACATGACTGAACAAACAAATACTTGATGAAAATATAGGAAAGCAAAAAAGAAACTTGTATAGATGATTTTCTACAGCAAACCATCATTTTCACTCAACTGATGAAAATGTTTGTTCAATTGTTGACTTGGATTGGCTGAAAGGTATAGAGAAGAAAGGATCCCACTATGTTTACAACTTGCTGGGTTTTTTTAAGGGCATTTATTTGATTCTACAATTGAAACTAGTTTTCTCACAAAAAGATGCTTCCCATGCCCATGTAAAGATTAAATGACACCACAGAGATAGTTTTGTCTAAGGTTCATCTGATTATTAATGTGCAGAGTGAGCTTAAAAAAGGGAGTCTTGTGCTTATCACTGTCATGCTGAATGGCCTAATCAGAGTACAAAAGAAAGAGGGATGCTCTCCATACACTCCTATTTGTGGAAGTCATTGTGATGATTACATCAAACCCCAGAATACTACAGGATTTCCTCAATGAGATGTGCAACTGCTCAGAGGTTAGGCCAGCAATCCAAATAAAACAAAACAAGGGGATGTTGCCCTGATTGTGGCATGCCATTCACTTGCCAGTCCATTGAATTAGTCCATTAGTACATATACCTTAACAATGAGCCAGGACCAGAATTGGGTTTTCCTCCAGGAGGAAGAGAGTAGGCTAAGTCTCATTTAGGACTTTGTGAATCATTTTTAATGCTCCCCCCAATGTGAAGTAATGGATGTGTGAGTTATAACTTCAGTCAGTCAGTCAAGAAGCATTTATTACAAACTTACTATGTGCCAGATACTGTGCTAAGTACTAGAGAATTTAAGAAAAGCAAAACCACAGCTTCTGTCCTCAATAAGCTTACATTCTAATGGGAGAGACAAATGTGCAAGCAACTATGTACATATAAGATGCATACAATGTCAAGGGGGAGAGGAGGTTGGACTAGGAAAAGTCTTCAAGCTACTCCACTTAAATCAGGAATTATGGACTATCAGAGATGCTGTGCCATCTGTATGGGGAGAATTTTAAGAAGATAGCTAAAAACTGATTCTCAGACATTTATTAGCTATGGGACTCTAGCCAAGTCATTGAACCTGTTTGCCTCAGTCTCCTCATCTGTAAAATGAGCTAGAGAAGGAAATGGCAAACAACTCCAGTATCTTTGCCAAGAAAACCCCAAATGGTATCATGAAGAGTCAGACAAGACTGAAACAACTAAACAACAAAAAGATGTGCTATCTGCATGAGAATTTTGACAATAAGATAGCTAATAACTGATAGGCTATGGCTGATATTTAAATAACTTTAATTTTTGAATATTTTATATGCATTAAGTATTTGATCTTCACAATATCCCTTAGAGGCAGACAGTTAAGTGCTTAATAAATGCTTATACATACACACACACACATATAATTTACTTATCTGTGTATATGTTATTTTCTTCCAACAGAATGAGGGCAAAGACTGTTTTGTTTTCATGTTGTATTCTCAGAGCACAGTGCCTATCCACAGAGAAGTTGCTTAATAAATGTTTGTTGAATTCAATCTATCTGTCTATCACCAACTATTTATCTGGAAAGGAGGTTCCTCAATTGATGAGCATTTATTAAGCACTTAATATGTCAAGTGTCTTAAATCTGCATAATTCTTCTGATTAGTCCATTACTGACCAGCTGGATTCTATTAAGCAATACCTTCTCCAATTAGGAAAGGACCACATGGTTTCTTTCTCAGGAGAGGCAGTATTGGATAGCGGATAAAGCATGGGACTTAAAGTCAGACCTGAGTTTTAATCCTACCTCAGATCTTCATCAGCCATGTTACCAAAAGCAAGTCACCTAATGTTTCTTAGCCTCAGTTTCTTCATCTTTAAAATGAGGATAACAATAGTACCTAACTCACAGGGTTGAAATGAGGTTCCAATGAGTTAATAAATGTAATGTTCTTTGTAAACTTTAAAGTACTATATAAATGTCAACTATTAGTATCATTATTATATTTTGTATTATGTATTTTATATTATTAATATATAATTAAGTATAACTAATAATGCTATTATAATTATTTGTTATTAATAATAAATAGCCAGGTGACTTTATTACCCATAATAATAATTATTACTACTAATAATAAATGTTACCTAAAAATGTTACCTAAAAAAATCAGTAATTTTTATTGGTTTCCTTTCAAAGTAACATATTGGTTTGTTGTTGACTTTCACTTCTTAAAAGTTTAGAAAGTTGTATAATATCATCTCTTTCTCTGTGGTTACAAATAACACTGATACACTTACACATTGATTATGACGCTACAATTGCATGTCCATCTTAACTTAAATTTTCAAATTTGTTAGACATAATTTTTGCTGCACTTTTTTGACTTACCTTCAAGTAAGGATTATTCCTGTATAAGACAAAGGGGGTGAAAAACCTTAACTGAATTTATTTTCTTAGAGACCATCTATCTTTTGATAACCTAGATAAATATGCATTTTAAAATGAGATGCATCATCTAACTTCATTTTCCTCATATACCAAATGATGGACATGAACAAGATGACTTCTAATGTTTTTTCTAACGCTGAAGCCTGTAATAACCTCTATGGTTATCCAGAGTAATCTGATAATTATCTAGAGAATCTCCTTCATCTAAAAGTCTTTGGATCCAAGTTCAAATTATTATCCAAATGGAAAATTTCAAAAGCTTGAAGCTAGTAATAAATTTAAACTTATAGATGTTTTGATCTACACACAATACACTAAAACTTCACTAAGACTTTTGGGACACTCTACTCTATGATTTTACTGGTATAGGGAGCTCCCAGTGAAGAACTTCCTCTCCAGAAAGCTAGACAAATAGATGATAGATAGACAGACAGATGATAGATAATCAATATTAATATATTCTAAAGTATATGTATATATGCACATACATATTCAAAATGAGTCATACCTATTATTTTCATCTATTTATCCAATGATTATAATTTTTCCTTGATACTTTGTAAGTAAAAAGGAGTCATCTACTTACACAAGATGGTCATCTGTATTATTTGTAAAAAAAAAAAAAAAGGCTTCACATATCATTACAGGTTATTAATTGAGGGGAAAACATAAAACCTACCTTTGTGATACTTCCAAACTTCACAGCAAACTAACGTTCTTGAAGTTTATTAAATTCTAATCATTTTTCTTGAAGGATTAGCAGCAATTATCATTAAGGTTCAAGCATTTAACTGTGACTGCTGCAATAAATCTTATTAAAATAACTGAAACATACTCTTTTTTTTTTTTGCATGTGGCAACCTGTCTCTGAATCACAACCATCTGCACACAGTTATTGCCTAGTTCACACAGATGGTAGCAAAACAACTCTAAAGCTATACCATTCTTTAATCATAAGTTCTAACTGTACTGAACCAACCAAAATCTGAGTCAAACCATTAGCATTTGAAAGACTATGTGATCACTGTAATTAACAAATACACTTAAGATTCCCAGTATAAAGTGTTTTATTGGTTTCTGAATGAAAGAAGAAAAAAAAAAACAACCACTACCATTAGCACTGGGCAACCCCTTGTTCTAATCTTTGACAGCCCATAAAAAAATCGTATGTTAACAATAGAATAGCAGGTTTCAAGTTTTTTTTTTTTATACTGCACAATTCCTTTACAGATTTAAAATGACAGAGGAAGGGAATAGAATAATTTATTCTTTCTAGCTCAAGGCATAAAATCATGAATGCTCTAGGTCAGTAACTGCAGGGCTACATTAAACCCCTGTCACTCCAAATCAGTTACAAAGTGAGTATCTCTACTCTCTGGTTGCCCTTCAAGGGAATGTGTGTGTGTATCCGTGTTTTCCCAATAATGTTTATCAAACTCAGATCTTTTAACAGAGGGGGCCCCTGAGAAAGGCCCTACATCAAGTAGCTGGTTATTATTTTTCCAGGTAACATAGTGTTGACCATCTAGATTCCTCCATGATACAACAAGAAGCGAGTGAGTGAACAAGTGAGTACAGTAATTGTGTTTGTTTGTTTGCTTTAATTTCTTTTTCAGTAAAAATGAGTCTGCTATTATATCTGATCACTTTGGAGTACTGTGTTTTTCCTCTTTGTTTCAGAGTGGATTTTTTTCTTTATTATTATTATTATTATTATTATTATTTTGTCAAAGAAGAAAAGTTTTTAAACTCAAAGGACCTCATTCCGTTAGAAGCCAGATGCCTATGAAGCTCAGAATTGCCATTAACACAGTGCTAAATTCAAATTAAGAGGTATTTTCTGCTGAATTACATTTTTAAAAAGATAATCATCATATATTACATACACTTAGGAACCAAATGACTTCGTTTACATCTGAAACAGAATAAGAGCTGAAAATAGTTCATGAAGTTCTAATTCACTGCCTTGGATGTTTTTTAGATTGCTCCATCCAAAAGGTTTTTAAAAATAACTACCATTGGCAGTTCTAATGTTCTGTAGCTGAATCCCCAAATATTTGCAATAGGTCATATGATTGCCATGGGAGGGTCTTAACAATTGACTATAATAGTTTTAAGGGGAAATGATAGGCTGGCTTGACATTTAAATGGATAATTTTGTCTATTAAATCTTAAAAAAAATCTTGATTAACTTCAGAAATGTTTTTCACTTTACCCAAAGAAAGGCTCGTTATGAAAATTTTTACTGAGTTATGTACAATATGCTCATCTGTGTGCCCTGGACTTGTTTATACTTTTCTTTCAAAGCTGTGTGTTTATTTCTCCACTCTAGTTCAGCTCTAAAAACCAAAAATACGAAACAGATGTGGGGACTTTCTGAGCAGCGCAAAGCATAATAGTACTTCTTTGAATTGCTTAGTCTAAGCAGTTACGTCCCTGAGGCTCATCTGAACTATTGAAGATGCTCTGCAGCCAAGCACACAGCTTGCTACCTGTCAGGGAGTGAAATTGGCAAGCAACAGCTGGGGGAAGTCAATAGACAGTAATTCTGTTTCTCCTGGCAGAGGCCCATGGAAAACTACAACAATAAAGAACAAGCATCAGCCCAAGGAATACAGTGCCTTGCCTTAAAAGTTGCTGATTTTATCTGGTCAGGTATTTCAAGGCCTAAGTTGTGGAACAACATGACAACATCCAGAGATGAGCATACACACGCACACACATATGCACATATGTGCACACACATAGACACACAAAATCACTGAAGTTCAGTCTGGGGCAAAAACAAATCTTCCCACTCACTTGTCTTGCCTTTAATTCCACCAACCCTGTGTATCTCCAACCTATATATATCAGAGAGAAAAATACACGGACATTTCATCTTGAGAAAGAGAGATAAGGATTGAACCTTTGATTTCATTAGCATAGAGAAGTCCTTGCAACTTATAGCAAATGATGATGATGATAAAAAGTAACTTCAGAATTTGCTCTAATTGTGTTATTAAGTTTGAACTAGAACCTCTGGTGTGAAGGTTGTGTTGTAAAGCTGTTGCTTGCTGAGCCCTTTCCAGGGCTTCTTATCCACCTTTGGTAACCACCTGTCTCCTAATTCTCACCCGTGACTCCAAAAAGCTGAAGCATGTGCAGCAGCCACACCCTGGTAAAACCATCTGGGCAGACAGACTAAACTAGATTGAGGGTAACCAACTGGCCTGATACCCATTGGTGAGTTAGAGGGATATCTACCCCAAGTATGTGAAGATTTCCTCGGGAAGAGTGGGTAGATGAGAACAATTTGTTCCAACAACCATCAGCTGAAGCAGGTACCATGGAACACTTAGAGCTTGGTCAGACATCAAAGATGCCAAGGTCATTCACTGCATCCCAGGCTGTTGACGGTCTTCCTGACTTCTATCCTGCCACTGAACTTAGATGACTCTGGAAAAGAGAGTAAGGCTGATGACTTTGTGCAACTCTCACTTAAATCCAATTTATACACAAGTCAAGATATTACCCATCATCCACTACTTTACCCCAATACTGGTATGCCATGGGTCCTCTTTGGAAACAAAGGACAAATGACAGCAAGTTCAATAGTGTTTTTTTATCTCAGAAAGGATGTTTAAAAAAAGAAAGAAATGGTTCCTGGTCTAAAATGAGTGAATCCTAAGAGTTAGAATGCATATTCTTAACAAGTTTCTATATTTACAAAACAGTTAGAGGGGTCCAAAGCAAGATAAAGAAATTGCTCCCATATAAGGTCTATTACTGGTTATCATGACAGGCTAATGAAGTCAAGTTCACATATTTTGTCCAAGACCTAAGCCAAATACTTAGTTCTATTGCATGGCCAGACTGCACTGCCAATTCAAATGAATGTTGTTAGTCGAAAGATGCTCTCTCCCCCAGCTGGAAGTGAGCTCTCCTTTCTCTGTACTTGGTACTTTGGCTTGCTGTTTAACATTCTACCTTCAATGGTAGCTATTTTGATACATGGCTGATCTCTCCTCATACACTGTAATCTAAGCATCATATCTTATTTTCATCTGTGTCCTCTACAAGATCTATCATGGTACCCTGTGCAGGTGCTCAAAAGATATTAGTTGAATTGAATTCTAAAAAGGTACTATGGTGCATCATCACTGAAAGGAAAGTCTATGCCCTACCAACAGTAATTAATTTTTTAACTATACCTATCATTCCCTGGGTGTAAATAATTCTCAATATGAGAAACTCTTTCTAAAAACACAAATGGTTAACAGTTCTGAAAATTATCATCTTAGAGCTTCGCATAGGGTACTGAGAGGCTCTATATGTGTGGAACTTGAACTCAGGTATTCAAGACCCTGAGGCCAGTTCACTATCCACTGGATCATACTGCCTCTTAGAATACTGGTAACATTATTCTCATATACATGATATCATAATCATTCTTACATATATTATATCCACAGTCATATAATTAATATCTTTTACATGTACACAAGACCCCTCTACAGATGTCAGACAATCTTCCTTCAGAGGAGTTTGGTAATGTAAGGTATCCATTGAAGGGACAAGAATGTTATTAGAGATGTATATAGACTAGATTCTTCAAAAATAATAATAGTAGTAGTAGATAACATTTATATAGTGCTTACTATATTCCTGGTACTGTGCTAAGCCCTTCACAATTATTATTTCAGCTAATCCTCACAGCAGCCCTGGGAGGTAGATGCTATTATTATCCCCATTTTACAGATGAGGAAACTAATGTAAACAGAAGTTAAGTGACTTGCCCAGGGTCATACAGCTAATAAGTATTTAAGGCTGGATTTGAACTCAAGTCTTCCTGATTCCAGGTCAGGCAATCTATCCACTGTGCCACCTAACTGCTAATTATAAATCAATTTCAATATTCAAAACTTTAAATGTGCTATTTGATTCCTGAAATTTAGGGCTATAAAACTCAGAATCACTATTATACAAATTGTAAACTTTTTTGGAACCTAAAACGGACTTTTGGGGGAACATTTTTTAAAGAATTTTATTTCACATCATGTTTCTCACCCCCACATTAGTTTTTTCTCTAAAACATGAAATGTCACAAAATTATTTATATACTAATATGTAGCAGTGAAAATCTAAACACCAAACACTGATAAGAAAGAGAAATCAGTACTTACACATGGAATAGAGCTTGGGAGGAAGAATGTGTCTGTGATAATCAGTTGTTTTCCATGTCATTCACTCTAGAAGTTCAATCTGAGGAAGAGGGCCTTCAAGAAGCAATTTAACAAATCTGAAGAGACAAGAACTGACCTGACGGTCCCAGAGTCACCTCAAGTTCAGTGATTGTCCGTGGAGTGAGACTGACAATCCCCAAGACAGTCCTAACAAGACTCAGTAGGCAGAAAATGCTCCCACTAACCCCTTCATTGGCTTCTTCAGGGCATAAGTAATTTCAGATAAATACAAATAGGTTCAAACAGGTTTACTCTCTTTTTGGTCTTACCTTGGGGAAGTATTCCTCATCTTATCTATAAGCAAAGAAAACTAAAAGGGGAGATAAAGGGAAGGTGGGAGTCTTCTTTTCCCCACTATTTTAGCATTTTTCCTGCCACATTCTATGAAGTGGGAACAGGTGAACAAGGCTGATGATTATACGCTGTTAATCTGTCAAGTGCCCACCTTGCGCAGGGACTTCGACACAGTATAGTACAAAGAAACGAAGATATGACTCTTGTCTACGTAGGCCTAATTTTCTAGTGGAAGACGGTATGTCATGAATGTAGGTCTGAAGTACTCTCAGAAACCTGAGGCACAGAATCAACACAAACTTCCAAATGGTGTCATTTGTACTTAATATCTAGGATATCTGAGCAGCATGGGCAATACTCCTGGTAGGATTGTTGCTGCTGTTTGTCCTTTGTTTTTGAAGAGGACCAATAACATCCTAGAGTGATGTCTTGACTTGTGTGTGAATTGGATTCAAGTGAGACAGAGTTGCACAAAGTCATCAGCCACACTCGTTCTTCCAGAGTCATTGAAGTCCAGTGGCAAGACAAAAGTCAACACAACTGGTGATGGCCCAGAATGCAGTGGATGACCTTGGCATCTTCAATGTCTTACCAAGCTCTTAGCATTCCACAGCACCTGTTTCAGCTACCGTTATGGCCATTGGAACATATTGTTCTCATCTGCCCATTCCACAGGGGGAAATCTTCACATGCTTGGGGTAGACACCACCCCCAACTCATTGATAGGTTTGAGGAGATGGGGAAACACTCAGGAACCTTGAACCAATGAAGCTAGGCTGCTCGCTTGCTCCATGTTCCTCAGAATGAACAAAGCCAGTCTCAAATAGGCTAGCAAAGTTGGATTGCTAACATCTGTGTGCAGGCTTGACCCAGATCAAAATGCCAGTGCATGAAAGATCCTATTACTGTATAAGATGCACATTATCCCTTCTTCCTCAAAGGTTTTGATGTATTCTTCTAACACAACCCACATTTTTTTAAATTCTTAAACTACTACCAACAATGAGCATAGACAAACATTCTGAAAACTATGTTATTTCATATGGGCAGATAAAACATCACCATTTCCAGGAGTTTAAACTTATTTTATTTAGTATTTGTAAAGAAACTATAATATGCAGAGTATTGCCTTGGACTTACATTTTCTTCTTCTTTAAATTATTTTTGCATTGCTCTGAATCTACTTGTTACTGTCTTATGTTTGTATATGGTGTATAGTCCCAGGAGAACGTAAGCTTTTGGAGAGCAAAGATTGCTTTATTGTTATCATTGTGCCCTTGATACCTTGTATGTAGTAGGCCCTTAATAAATTTTTGTTAAATTAGATTATTGTTATTAATAATAATAATAGCATTTCTAATAACACTTTAAGGTTTGCAAAGTGTTTAATAAGCATTATCTCACTTGATTTTCATAACAACGCTATGAGAAAGGTGCTATTATTATTCCCATTTCAGAGATGAGGAAACTGAATCTGAGAGAGGTTAAGTGACTTACCCAGAGTCATACAGCTAGTAAGTCTAAGATGCAGATTTTGAATTCAGGTCTTCCTGACTCCAAGTCCAACACTCTACCCAGCTGCTTCAAAATGCATCATCCTGACTATAAAATGAAGGTGTATGGACAAACTATTGAGTTTGTCCAACAGCATGTATCTTGGACAGGCATTGCAAAGACAATGTTGGGTGGTGGGCGCAGAGCTGACAGGAAGAAGAAGACAGGATGTATCTCTTTCGGACATTGAAGAATTGTTTTAGTGATGCCAAGATTTTTCCTTTAAAATAAAGGTCAATAATTTGAACACCAATGTTCTTCCAGTATGTTGTATAGCAATGCATCACAGAATGAATATTAGAGTCTTCAAAGAACCAGAGTTTTGGATCATTCAAAAGATTATGGGAAGTTCATGATGGGAATAAACAGGCTTCAACACATTAAAAATGAGTATTATGCTGAAAAGGCTATGTAAACCAATGACTTTTATGGAAAAAAAATCTGAAATCTTGGTTTGTCGTTGCTGGCTCCTTCTTCAGATTTTACTTCTTATGAATTTAGGGATATCTCTACTGGCATTCTTCATCCCTACATGTTAGTTCTTTTCTTTATTAGAGTAACCTTAGCTCATTACATTTGTGTAGATAGTTTCCTACCCTCTTCCTTTAAAACGTCAAGCTTTTTGTATTATATTTGCAAGAACCAGGCTACTCTGGGCCATGCATAGCTCAGGGCTTAAAACTAAAATACTTATGGACCATAAAACTCAGTAAAAAAAAATAACTTTACTTAAGGTAGGAGTAAAAGGACAAAATTCACTAAAAACTAACACTCTCCTTTCCTCCGTCATAGTCACCAGTGGGTCAGAAAGATATCCCGCAGAGAAAAGGGAACACTGCCAAATATCAGGAATACTAACTCGCCCCAGGCTGGGCTTTTTATACCTTTGACTCTCTGGATCAACCAAATCCTGAGGATGAACACCTTACCTCCTTAAATGGAAACCATCCCAGGCTCCTTTAAAATACATGCTGTTGTCATCAGACAAATATGTTTTACCGTTCCTTGTTAGGTATATTCCATTCTAGCATGAGACCGTGTTATTGCTACAATATATACAGTATTCCCACCTTCTATGCCCTTAATGGAATTTAAACTCATTGAGAGCAGAGATTGTGTGTGTTTGTGTGCGTGTGTGTGTGTGGAAGTGAGCATATGTATTCATGTGCATGTATTTCCAACATCTAGAACCGTACTGTTCATATAGAAGGCATCTAACAAGGGTACATGGAATATTAATAGCTACCACAGTACTTTAAGATATGCAAAGCTCTTTACAAATGTTACCTCATTTAATCTTCAAACAATCCTATAAGGTAATTGCTGTTATTATTCCCATTTTACAGGTGGGGAAACTGAAACAGACAGAGTTAAGTGACTTGCCCAGGGTCACACAGCTAGTACGTGTCTGTGACAGGATTTCAAATTCAGGTCTTCCTGATTCCAAGTCCAGCTTTCTATTTACTATAGCAATCTGGTTTCCTATTGTAGTCAATTGTTTTAAGAATTTAGATCAAACGGGGGCAGCTAGGTGGCACAGTGGATAGCGTACTGGCCCTGGATTCAGGAGGACCTGAGTTCAAATCCGACCTCAGACACATAATACTTACTAGCTGTGTGACCCTGGGCTAGTCATTTAACCCTATTGCCTAACCAAAAAAAAAAAAAAAAAAAGAATTTAGATCACACTTGTCTCCCTAACTTGATTCATCTATTATAAATCTTGTAAAAAGAGTAAAATGAGGAGTCAACCATTTAAAATTTCTGGAGAAATTCAATCCTATCTCTTAAGCAGAGAAGACTGTACTTTAAAAAATAATCTATTTCGATCAAACTTTATGTAATGGCAGACTGGGCAACGGTAGCCCCATGCTCACAGCATGCACAGTCCCCCATTCCATTTCTATGAAATAACACAGATCTGCTACAAGGGGCATTGTTACTTCTATCTGTAAAAGGAAGGATTATTCCTTACTTGCATCATGAATGAATTGAACAACTAAAAACAACTCCTACTTATTTTGTATCTCACTTGAAAATCTTACCATGATGCAGACTCTCCCTCCGACTCCAAAAAAAAAAAAATCAGACATGATTTTGTGCCAAGTTTAAGTGAGATTCAACATGATCTGTCTGAGTTATCAATGCCACTGTCTGAGTCTGCATCTGTCTTTGTGCTAGAATATTTCCCATCGAATGGACTGGCTAAGTTTTCCTCACATCGGGTATGAAAAAGCCTGCAGGCATAAAGTGATAAGGTGCCTGAATAATTTATCTTAAAAGTTTAAAGGCATCCATAGTATCACCTATGCTTTATAGGCTTTGAATGGATCAGTGTCAAATACTAGAAATCGGAGCTCAGTGATCCTACAAGCAGAAATGTCCCCAAATGAAAAATGTCACGTGGGGCCTCTGGCCTTGGAGAAAGTAACCCATGACTGGTTTATTATGGGAATTATATGTTTTACTTTCTAATAAATCTTACAAATGTGTTCAATGAAGAAAAGGGTTTGCTTTCTATTAATTCATGGAAGTCTTCTATGACTGTGAGGCAAACTAATGGGAAAGGGTCTGCAAATCCAACTCTATTATGTAAGCATTTTAAGAACATTTTTCTCTTGGCAACAGAAGCAATAGCACCTCCAGTTTACATTTTATGTCCTTCTGTGGAATGTATTCTAGCAGTAAAAATGACTCGGGGTATTTTGTGACACAGAAATGCAGTAATTCAAACATAATCCATTCCTTAGGAAAACCCAATTTCTCTAAATTTGAGATACACTGCTGGGATATCTCCCAACTAAATTTGAATTTAAGAGTAAATTCATCCATTTTACATATTTGAATCATACGCTAACCAACTCTAAATGACATAAGAGCATAGTGTCCATGTAGTCTTAAACAGTCCTAGAGACTCTGGTAAACCTATTATATCTCAGAACCAAGGAGGTCTCTTATTTAAATTAACCACCACATCTTCAACCTAATCCTTCAGAAAATACTTTTATTGGAAACTTGGCATCACCTCTACTTGTCAGCAAGAACCTTCTGGGAGGCGTTTTATGCTGACATTATTGCATATTGCATCTAAGAAACCATTGGAGAAAACTGAAGAATTGTTGGACCTTTTAAGGAACAGGAATTAAGTTTTCTAGGCCATTGGAGTCCTGTTTGTAAATTGTTTCTTTCCCTTCATTAAGTGTCCTGAAAGAGTTTTGGTTTCTTTTCCAACTAAGCCATTCATTTCTTTCTCATGAACAGGTTCGGTTTCTAAATATTTGTAAATAACTATTATTTTCCCATTTTTAAAAATTATAAAGTCTAAGCATTCACAAATCTGACAATAATAATGGTTAATATTTATATGGTGCCTTGAAGTTTGCAAAGCACTTTACATTTACTATCAGAATATGCAAATAACTCTCAATAAAAAAAGGAATTACCCTCTTCAACAGTAATGGAGCCTAAGCATTTTGAGTCTGACAGTCATAGAATATAAGACTTCCTTTTACCGCTGGACACAATGAGATGCCCAGAAGAAAGTGCTGGGTCTGGAGTCAGAAAACATGGTTTAAATCCTAGCTCTGAGGGGGCAGCTAGGTGGCATACTGGATAGAGGATCGGCCCTGGATTCAGGAGGACCTGAGTTCAAATCCAGCCTCAGACACATAACAATAGCTGTGTGACAATGGGCAAGTCATTTAACTGCCCAAAACAAAACAAAATTAGACGAAAATTTAAAAATAAAAAATAATAAAAAATAAAAAAGAATCAAATCCTAGCTCTGACAATTACTATTTGTATAACTTTGGGCAGAACTCTGGACCTCAGTTTCCTTAGGGACAAAATTAAAGATTTGGATTCAATGATCTCGAAGTTTTCTTCTAGCACTAAACCTATAATCCTATATATACAAGTTGACAAATCTGTGATCTTATTGCTCCAATAATATCGATTATCATAAGTTATCCATGTCTTCTCATTCCATGTGACTCTTATCTATGACATCCTACAAATCCTCATCTTCTACAAGGGGTCCACCCACCATTTGAGAGACTTCTCCATATTTCTTAACATCCTATGAGTAGCAATGGAATCCACAGTCTATCCATTGGCTAATACTCCTGATACATGACCATCCTATGGCCATCCTACCTTCTTTTTTGCTCATATATTTTTGTATGCCACTTCTGGTGAACAATTCTTGATTGGTAATGTTACAAGCTATTTATATCTACTATGAACCTAACCTTAAATATAACCCTCACTACCCCTCACTCAGCTGTCTCATCTTGACACAGAAGCAATTCCAAATTCTCATAGGGTATGGCAGCAGAGTGTAAGCTAAATAAAGTCTTACCAAGATGGAAAGACTTTCAGTATTAGCATAGTGACAGACTATTGTAAATATAAGTAATCCAAGAGCCATTCCCAGCTAAGTTCAGGGTCAGCTAAGTTCATTCAGGGTTTGCTATAACATACTCAATTTGGCAGGACATACCAACTCACAATGACTGTCTGTCTACTAAGGCACATACAGGTTGAAATCTCTCAATAAAGGGAGAATCCAGATATATTCTGAAATATGAAATTACTAATTCAAAAAGATATAATTTGCAGAAAATATGTATGAATTAGCCTTGCTTTATGTGCTAATATGTTCCTGGGAAGTTCACATAAATATAATTTTTACCAATCAAGTATTAAAATATACAGGGGGCAATATACTATTTTTTAAAATGCAATATTTATAAAGTCTGAATTTCAGGGACAAAAAAGTACTTAGAAATAATCTAATTTAACCCCCTCATAATGTCTTGATTCCTTATTTTAAAAAAACAGATCATCGTATAAACAAAATATTTTTCCTAGAGTTCACTTTTTTCTATATATTTCCAGATTTCTGTATAACAGATGTACTTAAAGTGGAGAACACCTGTAACAACAACAGCGATAATAATGAATATGTGTTCTGTAATCCTGAAGCACTGCAATTCCCTATATACTCACTTAAGGAAATGCATGGAGGGAAGTGGTGAATAAGATAGAACTTTATGGATTTTTGACACATTTCTAATGTATTGACTTTACAGGAAAAATATCCATCTTAGTAATCATCTCACTCCATCTTTGCAGATGGTAGAGAATTTTAAGGGAAATGCAAAAAAGTGCACTGATTGGTTCTTACCTTCCATAACCATGACCCATTTCCTGAAACCTTGTTGATGGACTTTAGCATGGACTATTTCCCATCAGTAGTTAGAAATTTCCTTTCGGAACTCTCCAATGTGTTTCGGAATCTTAAGATGCATTATTAATGTAACTGCACTCAGAGACCTTTGTGATAAACACATATTTTATAAGTAATAAATAATGTCTAATATCAAGTGAATACCAATGCAGCAGAGATTTCTGGGAATGGACCTCTGTGCAGAATGCCAAAGACTGAATTAGCTAAGTTAGGTTAATATATACAAATCTCCATTTTATCACTTGATCTAAAGGTATATTTGCTGAGTTATTCAGCTTAGTTCTCACATTGGCAAACTAACATCGTTTGTAGGTTGTGCAGTAGAATGCATCAAGGATATCATCTTACCACCAGGAAGCCACAAATAGAGAATGATAGAGCTATTCATCGAATTTATTTTTTGCAGTTATTGAACTATGCATTCAAGGACTCCAACAGAATATTGTACTTGTTCTCCTGGCCATTTTAACCTGCTTTTTACTTCTTGTGTTTTCACACTCTGTCGCAATTAGTTAAGGATTGCATTCTTGAAACCAAAATGTAAATTAATAATAACCAATGATAATAACCCAGCACACCTTATATTTTGGATCCATCAGGTTACCAGCAATCACAACCTCATATTTTTATATGTTTTTCACTAATCTTCATAATACAGATTACTTTCAAATTCTAATTTATAATAATAATTTTGATGATGCTGATGATAGTGATGGTAATGGTGATAAAGACATTTACAAAGCCGGATCTCTAAGGGCTAAAAAAAATGTTCACGAAAAAATGGATTATTGTTCTCTAATACCCTGATAAAAAATGAAGAACCACATATGCAAATCCTGCCTTATGAAGTTCCTAAAGAATCTTTTGCCTTGCCATTCGTAAAATCCCCCATCTCTACTTGGAACAAAGTTTTCAGACTTTTCAAGTTAAACTACTTCAAAGCAATCAGGAGGAAAATCTTCTGCTCAGTTTCATCAGAAAAAATAATCAGGAACCCAAAGGCTTGAAATAATATCTTGTACTCAGTCTATTAGCATTAGCCTAAGAAACTCAACAGAAGCCAAGGAAATGTGGCTTTCAACCACATTTTGACAAGAAATTCTATAGACATCATTTAGTATGTCTATTAGTAGAACAGCAATTTAGTATGTCTATTAGTAGAACAGCAATAATTTGAAAATTATTTCCAATGAAAACTCTCTTAGCAATGTCCTTGATGGGAGAGAGGAAAAAGTTAATCAGGAACTTTGTATTCTGCAGACATAAACTCTCAGGAGGAATTCTTATGGATTCAAATGCAGCAAAACAAGACTTCTATGTAATAATCCATTTGACTTCATTTTTGCTAAACTGACAACCACCTCTGGTTGTTAAAGGCTGGCCACCTTTAGGCAGAACCATGAATGACCACCATAGACATATGGTCTCCTGTCCTTTCCTGTCTCCAGTCTATCCTCCATACAATTGCCAAAATAATCTTCCTAAAACCTAAGTGTGACTGTTACTCGTGTGGTCCTTCAGTGACTTCTATTGCTTCTATAAAAACTTTTCAGGGTGACATTTAAAGCCTCCACAATCTGGCCCAAGAACCCTACACTTCAGCGAAAATGAGCAGTCAGCTGTTGTACCTTCTTTCTCCTTGCCTTTACCCAGGCAGTCCCTCACATGCAGAATGTACCCCCTCTTCACCCCCTCCTCTTGGGATCCTTGACTTCCATTAGGCTTCAGCTCAGGGACCACTTTCTGCACAAAGTTTTTTTTCTGTTCCCCCCATTATTAAATAACTCACCCCTTTTCAAAGCATTTTGTATTTACTTACCTATTTTAATGTTGAATGCATCAGTAGTGCATAAGCAGGGACTGTTACAATCTGTTTTGTATCCCTAGCACCTGACACATTGCTTTGCACACAGAGCATAAAAATGTTTGTTCGATGATTGACATGAGCAATATGAACAGTGTCAAGATGATTGCTATTTAGTCAATTCATTATAGAGCCTGTGTTACTGTGGTCAACAAAAAGTGCATCATTTGGTAGCCAGCCCTGTGCTAATGAACCTCTTTGAACTTAGCTTGACCGGTCCTCTGAAGAGACATTCAGTCTATCATCTGGCCCATAATTCTCACATTACAAGTAAATAATGTCTGAGAGGACAAAATACAATTCACCTTGCTTATTGGGTCCCCCTCATGTAATTAAAGCTGTACACATTTGTCCTCGTAGTTCATATATTTCAAGATTTATTCATTTGAGTTTATTATCCAATACCTTTAGTATGGGTGGTAAAAAAAATTAATAATCCTTCAACTTTTTATTTTTAAATAAAGCACCATCCAATTTGATTTAATGACTATATTTGGATATTTACTATATGCAAGGCACTTAACACTCTTATTACTCTGGATGATATTCACTTATGCCTGAAATCCTTCTGACTGCTGGTTGGAATTATGGTCTCAAAGTTTTTTGAAAAGTAATGTAGTTTTTGATCCATTGACAAAAGATTGAAAAAGAGAATAGTATAGTGCAGTAATCTTACAACTTAAATCAGTTTAGATTGAATTGTTTGGGAAGAAATAAGCCCCTAATGTCATGTTTCTTCTATGCTTTGAAATGTACTGTACTCTTAGATTAAGACAACTTGAAATTTTCTACACATATAAAGTGAAGCATATCCAAGCATTCCAAGAAATTCTAGATTTCCTTTAACCAGCAAGGGGAAAGCAACCCTCAACTAACACAAGATAATAGGATCTTCTATTGGAAGAAACCCCTTCTTCTCCCCAATGCTTTACCTCCCATAGATTCAGCATCATCCCCACTCTATGGTCCTTTACTCCAATCTGTGATGAAGAAGTGACCATTCTTCTTGCCTCTATAATGTCTCTTGATCCTATCTCCTTCCTTTTTTCTCCAGCAAATTATTCCCACTGTCTCCTTATTGTCCCCTCTCTCTAATCATCAGTCTCTATTTACTGATCCTTTTCCTGCTACCTACAAACAAGCCAAGTCTTTCCCCTCTTTAAAAAAAAAAACCCTAATGAGACCCTACCATTCCCATAACCTATCTTCCTTTATCTCTCATTCCTTTCTCAGCCAAACTCCTTGGGAAAAGCTGCCTACACACAGTCTTCACTTAATCTCAGCCTGTTCCAAACCCTTTGCAGTGAGGATTCTGACCACCACTCAATTAAAACTAATGTTGTCAGATCTAGATTAACACTAGATCTATTAATAGCCAGATCTAGTGGCCATTTCTTTATCTTTTTTACTTCTTTGCAATATTGGAGACTGTTGACCACCTTCCCAGATAATTTTTTTGGTGGGGACACTGCTAACATTTAAGGTTCTCCTCCTACTCCAAACTTTCCTTCTCATTCTCCATTGCTGGATCATTCTCTTCATCAAGAGCCCCAACTGTGGGTGTATACTCAAGGCTCCATCCAAGACCCACTTCTCCCTTTAAACTCTCTCACTTGGTGACCTCACCAACCCCTCATGGGATTAATCATCACCTCTATTCAGATGAATCCCAGATCTACCTATTCAGGCCTTGTTTCTCTTTCCAGAACTCCATTCCCATATCACCAGCAGACTATTAGATGTTTTGAACAAATAGCCTACAGATATCTCCAAAGCAACATGTACAAAATAAAACTTGTCTTTCTCCCTATACCCACCCTTCTACTGAACTTCATTATTTCTGGTAAGGGCACTTCTATCCTTCTAGTTGCATGAATTCACAACTGTAACTCTTCACTTCCTTTCATCTTACATATCCAATTAATTGCTAAATCTTATAATTTCTTCCTTCACAAAATTTCTCATATCCATCCCCCTCTCTCTGGTCGCACAACCGACACTCAAGTTCAGGACTTCAACACCTCTCACCTGAACTATCCCAATAGCCTTTTAATTTTTCTCCATTGCTTCAACTTGCTCCCCACTCTAGGTTATCCTCTATGCACATGCCAAAGTAATTGTCCTAAAACATAGGTCTGACTATGCCACCATGCTATTCAGGAAACTCCAATGGTTCTCAATTATTTCTAGGATGAAAGATATATGCTTCTCTTTGGCATTTAAAGCCCTCACAGTCTAGCTCCAACCTACATTTCCAGCCTTAATTATATATTACTCCCCTTCAGGTACTTTGAAAGTCACCTGAAATAGACTTATTGAGTTTGCTCACACAATAATACTCTATCTCCCATCTCCATGGCCCTGGCCATGTACTGGCTGTTCCCCTGCCTGGAATGAACGCCCTCCTCACATCATGTCTTAGAATTCCTAGCTTCCTTCAAAACTCAGTCACTTTCTACATGAAGCTTTTCCCAATTCCTCTCACTGTTAGTGCCTTCCTCTTCAAATTACCTTGAATTTGTTTTTATATATGTTGCATGTAACTATATATGCACATCTTGTCTTCTCTAACAAAAGATGAACTCCTTGAGGTCAGGAATGGTGTCACTTTTGCCCTTACATCCCTTGTATGTAGCATAGTGTTAGAAACAAAGTGTTTAAGAAATTTCTTAGGGATTAAATAATTCATTAAATATTTCTAAATATGTGATTCTTAGCCCTCTCTGGCCTCTTTTCTTCTGCTTTGCTATGGTCACGACATAAGCAGAAAAGGACTGCAGATTCACTACAAAAGCAGAAAAGAATTGAGTGTCATTCTGTATTTTTTCTTTATTTCATGGGTTGCTATGGCCAAAGAATTCACAAATAGGTAATCCATCTACTGGTGATGAGCCTCTCTACATTTAGCCATGTCGGTCCTTGGAAATCCATTCGAGTCTATATCCTGTGAGCCTTTGCTGAATGATAGAACTTTCCAGAGCTGACAGCCCTACTACATCAGAATTAATTCTATGCCACAATGAGGTATTACAGAATTTTGGAGAGGTCCTTTGCAAAGGAGTATGACAATTAATCCCTCCCTAACCTGGACGTAACCTACCTATGCCATTATATTTCACTCTGTAATCCTTCATGCATTCTAAATTCTAGCCTGATTGAACTATTAATGGATCCCTAACACTATCCTTTAACCACAACCACCACTATGCAATTGTATAAACCATCTTACTTCCCACTTCCCCTCACAAATCTCCTGTTGAAATCATTTTATTTTTCTTTTATGGTCCAGCTCACATACCACCATAAAGATTGCTCAATGAAGTCCCCCATAAAATCTCTCCACTTGAAAGAGATTTCCCCTTCTAAAATTTCTTCTATTGACTCCTGGGGTTTTTTCTTTGTACCTGTAGCCCTTTGTCCACCCCTTTATACATTGGCCACCTGAGGGCTATCACAAGTTCAAGGCATGTTCTAGATGTGGGGTCAGTATCCACATAGAACTATACATAGCCCACAAAATTTAACTAGAAGATATTTAATTTGAAGCAAAAGGTACTTAATTAAATATCACCAATCATAAGAGAATACTTCTAGCACTGAAGGATACACTTTTCCCTAAGCTCCCACACCATTAGTAAGAGAAGGAATGCAGCTCACAGAGAAACACATATATAGAAAATACATATTGGAGAAGGGCAAATTGCCAATTTGCTCAAAAATGGGAGTCTCAAAACTATAGGCCATAGAGCTTGACTTCTATTCCTGGGAAAAAATTTTCAAGGGAATATTAGAAATTGTTGGCAAACATTTAGATAGAGAAGTGGTGTTTACAAAGATTCAGCATTGTTTTATTAAAAACGGCTCTTACCAGACTGACATCATTTCCTTTTTATACAGGATTACTAAACTAGCAGATTTGGGTAATTTTGTAGATATAGTTTACATAGATTTTAGCAAAGCTTTTGATAAAGTATTCCATAGTATTCTTATGGAGAATATGGACAGATATGTACAAGATGACAATATAATCAAATGGATTCCTATTGGACTGTATAGCCAGATTCAAAGAATAATTATTAATGGTTTGACAGCAACAAGGCAGTAGGTCTCCAATAGAGTACCTTAGGGATTTGGCCCTGTGCCTTTTAACATTTTTAGCAATGACTTGGATAAGAGCATAGATGGTATGCCCACCAAAGTTGTAAGTGACACAAAGCTAGGATGATTAGCTAACATTCTGAATAACAGAGTCTATTCAAAAGGATCTTGAGAGGGCAGAGCAATAGGCTAGATCTAATAAGATATAATTCAATAGAGGTAAATTTAAAGATTTGCACTCATGTACAAAATAGTCACCTTCACAAATATAAGATGGGAGGAGGCATGGAAAGACAATTATTCTTTTAAAAACAAATCTGGAGGTTTTAATAGACTCAGGCTTAACATAAATCATTAATGTGATGTAGAGACCAAAAAACCTAATGTGATCTTGGGATAAATTAAGAGAAAATTAGTTTCCAGAAATATGGAGGTGATAATTCCACTGTACTCTGCCTTCATCAGACCTCTCCCATACTATTGTATTTACTTCTGGGCAAGTTTAGTTTAAGAAGGACATTGAGAGAGTCCAGAGGAAAGAAAACATGATAAACAAAAAGCCTTAGAACAATGTCCTATCCCCATCACCTATGTAAGTTAGGATAGTTTTCCCTCAAGAGGTATTTAGACTATTATTAAGACTTGGATATCTCAGGAGACTAAGGCTATTGACATCACTTCCTGAGTACAAAGCAGCCACAAGGAGTTCCAGGCCCATTCTCTGATGTGTGGTTGATGGAAAACAATGGGCAGCTTATACAGGAGGGCTTCACTCAATTGAATCAACTCAGGGTATCCTCAGTGCATATCTCTGTAGAAAGTTCTTCTATTGGTTAAGCAAATCTTCTTGTGTTAACTGTTGGGTGAGCTATGAGTGTCTCATTTTGTCCTAGTATCTAAATCACCAAAAGAATGTCTTCAGTCAGGTCCAGCCCATAATACCATATCATATGAGAATTGGTTGAAGTAACTGGGTATGTTTAGCCCGGAGGAAAGAAGATTCAAGGGAACATGATAACTGCTTTAAAGTATTTGAAGGTTGTCACGTGGAGGAAGTATTTGATTGTTTCTCTTTGGTGCCAGGGGAGAACCAGAAACAATGGATGAAAGTTGTGAAGAAGTCAGTTTAGAAAGGAAGGAAGGAAGGAAGAAAGGAAGGATAAGAAAGAAAGAGGAAGAAAGAAAGAAAGAAAGAAAGAAAGAAAGAAAGAAAGAAAG
>NW_020954552.1:4014938-4015013 GCF_900497805.2 Vombatus ursinus
GAAGGGAGGAAGGGAGGAAAGAAGGAAGGAAGGAAAGAAGGAAAGAAAGAAAGAAAGAAAGAAAGAAAGAAAGAA
>NW_020954552.1:4015138-4017567 GCF_900497805.2 Vombatus ursinus
ACCAAAGTGGAATTGGGCTGCTTGCTGAACACCTTACTCTGCACCACCAACATTTTCTGTCATCTAATTCCATTGGCCTTTTTAATATTCCTCCCACAAGACAGTCTTCTGACTGAATTTTCACTGGCCAGTCCTCATGCCTGGAGCTCTCTCCCTCCTCATCTTCACCTCCTGGCTTCCCTATCTTCCTTCAAGTCCTAACTAAAACCTTATCTTCACTAAGCAGCCTTTCCTGATCTGCCTTAATGCAAGTGCCTTTCCTCTATTGATTATCTCCAATGTACCCTGCATTTATCTTGTATGTATTTAACTGTTTACATGTTATCTACCTCCTCAGACTATGAGCTCCTTGAGAGAAAGGACTTTGGGGAGGTTGGAGGGGAGAAGGGAGTTGCCTTTCTTTATATTCTTAGCTCTTATCACAGTATCTGGTGCGTAGGAGACATTTAATAAATGCTTGTTGACTAACTGTAGTGAGTTCCTCTTCTTTGGAGGTCTTCAAGCAGAGGCTGGACCATTTTCTAGGTATATAATAGGGATGATTCCTTTGGTATGCAGGTAGCACTAGATGTCAGCTAAGGTCCCTTCTATCCCTCAAATTCCATGATTCTATATATGACCAGAAAAGATGGTGGGTTGTCTATGTATATAGACATAGAGTAAGAGAGTAAGAGACAACACGCAAATATCAGTTTTGTTCTTGTCCAATTATTTCAGTCATGTCTGAATCCACGACTGTTTGTTGTTGTGCAGTCATTTTTTCAGTCATATTTCACTCTTTGTGACCCCATTTGGCATTTACTTAACAAAGATACTAGAGTAAGCTTGCCATTTCCTTCTCTAGTTCATTTTACAGATGAGGAAACTGAAGCAAACAAGGCTAAGTGACTTGCCCAGGGTCACACAGCTAGTAAATGCCTGAGACCAGATGTGAACCCAGGACTTCCTGACTCCAGGCCCAGCACTCTATCCACTTGGCCACCTAGCCCCCCATACATAAATTAGTACAACAAGATAAATACATAATAGGTGGATGGTAGCTTTAGTGAGGAAAGTACTAGAAGCTGCAGCACCCAGGAAAGCCCTTGGGCACGAAGGGGCTAAGGTGAGGCTTAAAGGAAGCCAGGGATTCTGAGTTCAAGATTAGAAAGGAAAGTTCCTCCAGGCATGAGGAACATCGAGTACAAAGGCACAGAGAGGAGAGTTGAAATATAGTGTGTGAGAAACAGCAAGTATGCTGGTGTAGCTAGATCACAGGGAGTATGGAGGGCAATAAATAACGTGTGAATAAACCGGAAAGGTAGGACAGGGCCAGCTTATGAAGAGCTTTCAATAACAAACAGAAGTTTATGTCCAATACTGGAGCTAATAGGGACTCAGTAGTGCTCATCGAGCAGGGTGCTGCTGTGATCAGAACTGAGTTTTAGGAAAATCACTTTGGTGGCTGACTGGAGGATGGGGTCAGGGATGAGGAAAGGACATAGAGACCCATTAGAAGGCTATGGTGATAGTCCAGTCAAGATGTGATTGGAGCCTGAATTAGGAAAATGTTTATGTGTATGGAGAGAAGGGTATATATGTGAGAGCTGCAGTGGAGAAAAAAATTAGAGGATTTGGCAGCTGACTGAACGTGCAGGGTGAGCTAGAAAGAGTTGTTGAAAATGACACCAATGTTGCAAACGTGAGTTACTGCAAGATGGCGGTATCCTTAACAGTAACAGGGAAGTTCAGAAGAATGGTGGGTTTTAAGGAAAAGAAAATTAGTTCTGCGTACACTGGGATAGTGAAGATATTAAAAGGACTAGAGGAAGGCCTCCAGTGCATTGGGTAGACACTATATGGAATATTTATGGAATGGCATGGACAAGAAATCACATAATAATAAGTTGTGTAAGGGAGTTGTTATCTGCACTGGCAGAAGTCATTCCCTATCAACGAATCAGTAAGTATTTAATAAGTTTCTATTTTTTGCTAGTCTCTGGTCTAGGCACCAATTCTGCAAAGGCAAAAATGAAACAGTTCCTGCCCTCAGGGAGCTTTTATTCTGTTGGAAGAGGTAACATATAAATGCATATTCAAACTATGCATGCCAGCATCCACTTCCAGGAGCCAAGATGGCGGAGTAAAAAGGTAGTCGTTCTCACCCTCCCCTATCAACCTCTGAAAACCCAGAAAATATCACCCCAGAAAAAATCCTGGAACAGCTGAACCAGAAGAAAGAGAGGGAGCAGAAGTGCAGTAGCCCAGGTAGCTAGAGGGATTAACAGGAAAGGCCCCTCTTACCCTGGGGGAAGGGGAGCAGTTTGGAACAGGAGTCGCCCAGCCAGCTAGTGGAAAGACCCGCTTTAGCACACCAGGAGGAAATTCTGGTGCCTCAGCATTCTACAGCAAACGAGTGTCTCAATGCCTCAGCAAAAATAAGGGAAGCA
>NW_020954552.1:4017613-4017937 GCF_900497805.2 Vombatus ursinus
TACAAAGGGTCCCAGGAGAATAAGCACCCTGCAGCATTCATCTGAAAGGAGCCGAAGAAAACAGCCTAGAGTTCCCTGAAAGTTCCAGCCTTGCTGATTCCAGCCCAACACCAGGTAAGCTGTCAGAACCCTACAGCCTCCAACTTCCAACCAGGAGGAGATCCTGAAGCCCAGATGGTCGAGCAGGCAAACATCAACAGCTGGACCTCCAAGTACTTCAGTGAGGGCAAGGCAACTGGTGGAAACCAGCTCAGAAAATCACTAGGTGCCTCAGCATTCTACAGCAAAGGAGTCTCCCAGTGCCTCAGCAGAACTAAGGGAGGC
>NW_020954552.1:4018036-4018333 GCF_900497805.2 Vombatus ursinus
GGGCCCCAGGCACATAAACACCCTGCAGCACCCATCTAAAAGGAGCTGAAGAAAGCTAAAGGAAAGGAAAAGCAGGCAACCTAGACTTGCCTGAAAGTCCCTGTCTTGCTGATTCCAGCCCAACATGAGGTAAGCTGCCAGAACCCTACAGCCTCCAGTTACCAACATAAGAGGACCCAGTACACAAAGCCAGTGAGCAAGACCTAGGCTCCCAACACAAGAAGCTTGGGTCAGTATCCTCTGCTCCCCAGCAGGAGAGCTTAATCTCTTTAAAGGCCAGGGAATAAAGAAACACCA
>NW_020954552.1:4018466-4018951 GCF_900497805.2 Vombatus ursinus
TCAATTGGAAAAAAAAGTTCACTGAAGAAAACAAGTCCCTAAAAAACATAATTGGCCAACTGGAAAAAAAGTACACTGAAGAAAACAAATCCCTTAAAAATACAATTGGCCAATTGGAGAAGAAAGTACAAAATCTAACAGAAGAAAACAATATGTTAAAAACTAGAATTGGACAAATGGAAACTAGTGATTTTATGAGAGATTAAGAATGAGTCAAACAGAAACAAAAAATGAAAAAATAGATGAAAATGTAAAATACCTCATGGGTAAAACAACTGACCTGGAAAATTGATCCAGGACAGACAATTTAAAAATTATTGACCTACCTGAAAATCATGATGAAAAAAAGAGCCTGGACAGTATCTTTCAGGAAATCATAAAGGAAAACTGCCCTGACATCCTAGAACCAGAAGGTAAAATAACAACAGAAAGAATCCACCACTCCCCACCTGAAAGAGATCCCAAATTGAAAATGCCAAGGAATA
>NW_020954552.1:4019125-4019206 GCF_900497805.2 Vombatus ursinus
AAAGTAGGGGACTTCCAAAAGTTCCTGATAAAAAGACCAGAGCTCAACAAAAAATTTAATCTTCAAGTACAAGATTCAAGA
>NW_020954552.1:4019216-4019353 GCF_900497805.2 Vombatus ursinus
GGTCTGATGCTGAATGAAGTGAGCAGAACCAAGAGAACATTGTACACAATAACAGCCATGTGTGATGACTAATATCGATAAACTTAACCCTTCCCAGCAATACAAGAATCTAAGACATCTCCAGAGGTCTTGTGATG
>NW_020954552.1:4019496-4032171 GCF_900497805.2 Vombatus ursinus
TAATAAAAAATATGCATGATAGGTGATGAATGCTGGTTTTGACTCCAAGGCCACCTCTCAAGCTACTATGTCATATTGCCTTTCATATATAAAATATATGCAAGATGAATAAAAATCAAATGACAAGGGGAATAGATACAACTGAGAGTATCAGAAAAGGCTTAGCCAATGAAATCACAGGAAGAAGAAGAAGAAGGAGGAGGAGGAGGAGGAGGAGGAAGGAAGAAGGAAGAAGAAGAAGAAGAACAAGAAGAAGAAGAAGAAGGAGGAGAAGAAGAAAAGAAGAAGAAGAAGAAAGAAGAAAGGAGGAGGAGGAGGAGGGAGGAAAAAGAAGAACTTACCTACATTTTATGGCATGATGCAAAAAGTACTGTCTCTGGAATCAGAAGACCTGGATTCAAATCCTACGTTTGACACTATTTGTGAATAGTGTTGAATTAGTCACCAAACCCTGCCCAGGGCTTCAGTTTCCTCATCTGTAAAAAAAGGGGGTTGGATCAGATGTTCTGTGAGTTCTCTTACAGCACCAGATACATGATCCCATAATCCTGTTCTGTCTCTTAGTGGCAGCTAGGTAATGTAATATATACAGTACTTGGCCTGGAGTCAGGAAGACCTGAATTCAAATCAGGTCTCAGACATTTATTAGCTATGTGATCCTGGGCAAATCATGTAAGCTCTGCTGCTTCAGTTTCCTCGACTGTAAAATGGGATGATAAAAGCACCTACCTCTCAGAATTGTTGTGAGGATCAAACAAGGTTATATTTGTAAAGTCCTTAGCACAGTGCTTGACATGTAGTGAGTGTTTAATCAATGCTTTTTCCCTTCTCCCTCAAACCTAAACCAGAACACTTAGCTATGTCTCAGGGCATTGGTAATGGAGTTGTTCTCATTTTCATTTACCTCCAACTTCTTTCCCCTCTTTCCAATCCCACAGGAAACTATTGTAGGGAAGACTCATTCTCCCTAAACATTTCCCAAAGCCTAGAATTTTAATTACCATAAATTGATGTGATTATCTTACCAATTCCCAGGCAGGCAAAAAAAAAAGTGTTATCTTTGATTTCTCCCTTTTCTTTCCTCCCTACATTTAATCAGTTACCAAAAACCTTTCACTTCCTTCCCTCACATAGCATTTATACATGTTCTTTTCTCTCTTTACCAGGATTGGGGCTCCTCGTTCAGGCTGTGATCATTCACTGACTAAGGATTTGAACTCAGGTCTTTCTTATTCCAGGCCCAACACTCTACTGCACCACCTATATAGCTGCCCCTATTAGCCACTAAGTAACCCCTTTCCCCCCCCCCCATTCTTAGAGCTGTCCTTCATGTGTGGATTACTCTAGCACCTCACCCCCATCTATCTCCCAGCTTTCCCAACTTCCTTTAGGACAGCTCAAATACCCACTTTTGACAAGAGTCCCTTCCCTCTAGGATTTCCTACCATTCTACTCTATATACATCTTGTATGTTGCTAATTATTAGCTTGTCTCCTCCATTAAATTGTGAGAAACTTTGCCCAGGAAATGTATTTGTTTTTCTTTGTTTCCTTGGTGCCTGGCACATAGTAATCACTTAATCACTTGACTCAAAAGCAAGAATGTCCGATAGTTTGGAGACCCACCTGTTGCCAGGATATATTCATGTCAGAAGGTACCTGTCAGTATCTATACCTCTACCTAATTGCTCCAATGCTATTGTAAACATTTACCTTCACCTAAAGGCTCCAAGATAGCTGTGCTTAGAAATTGGCTTCTGTCCTAAATAAAACAAAAACTTCTTTATTAAAGCCCAGCCAACTGCCCTCCCAACCTTTAGTCTCACATCTCCAACTGCCTTTTAGACATCTTGAACTGGATGTCCTATAGACATTTTAAACCCAACTTATCCAAAGCTGAATTCTTTATCTTTCCCAATGACTCCTCCAAGGAGTCAGTCATTCATACAACAACCAAGGTCATTTTTTCTTTCTTACCAAATTAGATATCAACCTCTCTGAATTCTTTAATTGCTCAATGTCCCCTTGTAAGTCTAAAATAAGCCCTCTCAAAAATTGCTATAAGTTCTCCAAAAAAATAACCCCAGAAAGCCAAACTATTTTTTTTTGGTGAGGCAATTGGGATTAAGTGACTTGCCCAAGGTCACACATATAGTGAGTGTCAAGTGTCTGGGGCCAGATTTGAACTCAGGTCCTCCTGATTCCAAGGCTAGAGCTTTAACCACTGTGCCACCTAACTGCCCTCAAGTTATTTCTTATTCCTTGTATTCACCATCTCTTGATATACTGCTTCCTTGTTCTTTCTACCTATCTCATGCATGACTCACTTACTACCTCCCTAAACTTTGAATGTTCTCCCTGTAAAAACCCATAATACTTTCCCCTTTTTACTGCCATGGTACAACTGAAGTCCTGCTTTCTTCATGTTGCCTTTCTTTGCCAGTTGAATATAAGGTGTTCAAAAAGACATACACATACATAGCTTACTGGGGAGAAATATAATTAGATAAAAAGCATGATTTCAATGGAAAAATATCTTGCAACAAAGGAAATTGAATCAAAATTCACTGAGGAAGACAAAAGCAATACAACTAAATTTTCAAGGCTCACTAAAGTAAGAAGAGGGTGCTTCCAAGAAACTTCAGAATGGTTTGGAAGACTAATCAAGGAATTCAGTGAAAATATCAAAGAAATAAAGAGTTATTAAAATTCTTAAATAAGAAATTAACAAATCTAAGAAGAGAAAACAGAATTTTTAAAGGCAGACATATTCTCTACTACAAATGCTCTGAAAAAGAAAACATCAGAATTGGGAAAGAAAAAGCAGAGGCAGAAGGAAAAATAATGCAATATTTTTTAATATGACTAGAAGAATACATGAAATCTCTACAAAGGGGGAAGAGATGATGCAAAAAGATAAGCTAAATATAACAGATCTTTCAAAGAAAAAGAAGAAGAAAACCTAAATCATATAGGAAAAACTACAGAATTTTTAAAGCAAAGTAAAAATTATGAAAATTCACAAAATATCAATAGAATAAAACCTCAAGTTTAAGCCACCAAGAAGCATCTTAAATGAATTTCAGAACTACAATATCAAGTAACAAATTTTGTAGGCAGAACGGAGGGAAAAACTCTCAAACTCAGGAGAGCCAAGTAGGATAGTGCAGGATCATTCTGTTCTTACAAAAAAAAAAAAAATCAAAGGAAATTTTTGAATAAGATATTTAAAAGAACAAAGGAAATCTAAAAAAAAAATACATATTCTACTGGCCTAAATCTGAGCATCAAAGAAAATAATTCAACTTTCAGAAAAAAAGAAAGAATATTAGGCATGCCTTCAAATGATCTCAGAGCTGAACATAGCATTCAACGTGAAAACTGGCCATCAGAAATTAAAAATTTTAGACAGTAATTAAAGATTCAGAAATTAAATATTTGTTTTCATGTGATCAAGACTAAACAAGCTATGACTGTGAAGTACAGTAGTACTTGAATTTATTGTTTCATTGCCTTAAGCTAACTTTCACTCTGAGAACTATTGAGAAGACAAAAAAAGCATCAAAAGCTAAAGAATATAAAAAACAAAAGTGCAGTGGGGGGAAATAAGGATGATAATAAAAAGAAATGAATATTTCAATCTAAAAAATCTTAATTAGTAATTCAATATTACAGGTGCGTGGGATAATGCAGAGGAATACCTCTCAGATGGAGAAGAGGCAGAGGGATAAGGAAGAGGGGTCCAGTTAATTCTGGTCAGGAAATTTTCATTTTCTTCCATTGCTTTTAGTATCGTGAGAGAATAAGGATGGCATACAGGGAGAGAAAATAGATGAAATGAGAACAGGCTACCGCTAGCAGAAAGGATACTCTCTGATAGCATTAAAGAGTGACCTCTGAGAGGTCAGAGGGGGTAATGCAAAACTCTTACAACAAACTTCTGGACACTACAGATGATCAGCTTCTACAGGATAGAATTGAATATCTCAATATTTTAACTCCAATTAGAGAGGGCAATGTGGCTGGGACCTCATTTTTATATGATTCAGAGGTCTGAACAAGGGGTCATAGGTTCAGAGAGAAGTTGACATAACAGTAAAAGGGATAAATGATGGGGGGGTGAAGAGAACAAGATTTGGTCCCCAGACTATGGTTACTTACAGATCACTTCCCACTATGCTTTCTTTGAGAATTAGCATTCCCTGATATAGATTTAGAGTATCTTAAAAGGAGAATGGAATAAGAAAGGGAGTGAAATGAAAATAACACCTTGAAAGTAGTGTAATGTACTTGTAAAAGAGCATTAAAAATTCATATCACTGAAATAAAGGAATGGATGAGATGTGAAGTGGACAAGGAGGATTTAGTGCTGCCCTGTTATCAGAGCTGAAAAAGGGAAGGGCAGAACAATAGAGAAAAAATAGATGATAAAAAAAAATAAATAAACTCAAAGAACTTAGAAATTATCATGGCACTAGTTTTTTTTTATAAAAAAAAAAGGCAGAGTAGATTAGTGGAACGGGTGAATAAGAACCAACAGCAGTTAAAAGAATACCCCAATAGTTTATAACTCAAAGAACATAAATACAAAGGTGGAAATACTTAATTTTTAATAAGAACTGCTAGAAAACCTGATAAATAATTTGGCAGAAATTAGGTCTAAATCATCACCTTAAACTATTTGTCACAAGTTGAAAATTAGTACATACCCTCTATGCAAACCTATATCAAAGGTCACACCATTAAAATTTTGGACAGAACAAAATCAAGAACCTTTCAAAGCTATGACTGGAAGGAGAATTCTTAACTAATAAGATATATAAGAGATCACAAGAGTTAAAATAAAATAAAATATTTTGACCACATAAAATTAAAATTATGAATGATTTAATGAAGATATAATTAGAAGAAAGACTGTAATGTGGGGGAAATATTTGCATCAAGTATCAGCAATAAAAATATGACATCCAAGGTATATAAGGAATTGATGTAAAATATATCACCAAATATGAACAGGGGAATTGGTCAGAGGGAAAAAAACACAAAGATATTTTTTCAAAGAGTAATTACAAACCATAAATGACTATATGATAAAAGGTTCCCCAGTTCATAAGTGAAATGAAAATTTAAACAACTCTGAAATTTTACCTTACATCATGAAAAATGGCACAGCTGACTAAAGTAAAAAGAAAGGAAATAATAAATGGTAGGTGGATTGTGAGAAGACAGGCACGTTAATACACTATTAGTTGGAACTATGAATTGTCCAAACTATTAAAGATATCCACTTAGAATTATGCAAATGGAGTGACTAAAGTGACCATACCTTTCAAACCAACAAACGTACTACTGGACATATAATCCTCAAGAATGTCAATACAGATGCAAAGGTGCAATATATACCAAAATATTCTGTGCCATGAACACCCTAGCAACAAAGCAGATGTCTGAGGAATAATTGAAAAAAACCATGATTGTAAGGGAATACTATTATGTAGTAAGAAATGTGAGGAATTCAGAGAAACATGAGAAAACTTGTAGGAACTGAGGCAGAGTGAAATAAGAGCCAAAAGATCCAATGTACATAATAACTATAACAATGCAAATAAAAAGAAAATCCAAAGAAAGTTGAACTCTGGGTAACTGGACAAAAAAATATTAAGAATCCAGAGAACAAATCCTAGTATTGTACCCTAGGACAGAGTATTGTAAACATGGTCAGATGCAGTCACTGAACTGGATATTTTTATTTGCCACAGGAGAACACAATTTGAAGATTCTTTTCCCCTCAGGAGCAAACATGATACGGGAACAAAAGAAGATTTGTGAACAAAAAATAAAATATATTCTAATTAAGTACAACTATTAAGAACTTGTTTGGAGTCAGGAAGACCTGGATTCATTTCCACCTCTGGACACATTCTGACTGTGTCAATTAACCTCTCATTGCTCTAGGCAGCTCTGATACTGTAATATGCATAGAAATCAACAATCTCTGTTAAAGGAACTTCCTCTTCTGAAAGTTTCCTGTATCATTTAAATCACAGGTGCAGACCCTGTGACTAAAAACTTTTTTTTAAGTAAAAACAAGTTATGCCAAAATAACCTAATTTCATTTTTTGACAGAGTGACTAGATTGGTAGTTCACAGGAATGCTGTGGATACAGAATGAACCAATTTGATATGTAGAATGTATATATTTCTAATGTAGTTTAAAAATATGTCCATATGGGTTTGTATAACTGTGGGGAGCCTTTGATAGACAGCTCAGCAATCTTGCCCACCTCTCTCCAAGAGAAACTTTGATTCTTTCCTGGTAGGGTACAAGAGAAGGAGACAGAAGGCTGGTCACACTGCTCTCCTCGGAGAGATGGTACCAAACTAGAATTATATCTCTTTGCCATCCCCAAAAAATATGCTGGTCTAGGACAATTGATTTCTTTCTTAAGTTCAAGCCTCTTTCCTGGCATCTATCCCTTAAGCAAAAGGAGTACCATAAATTTATATCTGAAAATTTGACCCCTTCCTACCAAATGCTAGTTACAAAAAAAAAAAGACCATCATAAATAGTAAATACTGAATAAATCCATTTGTCCAAGTAGATAGCAAATAGAAATCAGAGAAGTTATATAGATTAGAATATGCCAGACAATACAAAAGGTTGAAGAAGCCCTCTCACTGGGAGCAAGATATCTCAGCTCAAGCAAGAAAGTTCCTAATTTGATCCAAAGAGAAATTCCCTGAAGTCTCTAGGAAGGCAAGCTGGAAATCAAGTGCCAGGTGTCTTTTCTGTCCCTCTCCAGAGTCTGGAATAATGTATGCTCTCCCTCATAGCAAGAAAGAAGAAGAAAGCCTTTCCTTTCTTGAGCTCCTAGATCAACCTAACCACTCATACACATACAGTGTCAAGTCATTATTTTCTCCACTAATGGGAAGAGTTTTATGAAAATGCTCCAGATTTGAATCCAGGGTTATAATATATCATATCATGGTATCCTTGAAGACAATATGGAGAGATATAGACAGTTGATAATACAACTATGTGGATTCAGAACTGGTTTCAATAACTCAAAAGTAGTCATTAATAAAGCAATATGAACTTGAAAAGAATAGAATTTAGAGTTCAAGAGAAGCCTAGATGTCACCTAATCTAATATCTTAATTTTGTAGATGGGGAAACAGAGACCCAGGAAATTTCCCTGGACTTTCCTAAAATCACACAGTAATAAAACTGAATAGGTTGGATTTGAACCAAGGTATTATGACTACTTCCACTACGTCACTAGATGTATTTCATGTACTTATGATTTTTACTCTACCTCCTTCCAAAAAGGATGTGATGGATATTATGAAGGTGAGTGTGTGCACCGCTCAGAGGTATCGCATGGACTCCTCAGAGTTGCAAAAACCTAGGTTCAAGTTCTGCCTCTGACACATACTGGTTGTGGCACCCTGTGAAAGTTCTTGAAACTCCCAGTGTCCCAGACAAATCTCCAAGACTACAAATTGCCAGTTACTGATCTGCAGTGGTGTATGGGTAGACAAAGAGTTCCCTCCACCAATAAAATCAGAGGTCTAGAACATTGTTCTTTGTTTTTCTTCCTTCCTTTCTTTCTTTCCTTCTTTTCTTCCTTGTGTCCTTTTATATATATATGTGTGTGTGTGTGTGTGTACATATATACACATATGTATACAAATATGTATGTGTATGCATCCTGCAAAATCATGTCAACTCTGAAACTCACACCTCCTTGGCACTCCCCGCCCCTGGGGTCCCTCCCTCCTTCTTGTTAAAAAAAAAATGGAGGGGCTGACAGCAGAGAGCTCCTCCCAGATCTTCCATTTAAGGAAAGAAGCCCACGATAGCCACCTCATCATTTCTCACCTGGCTATACTCTGCCAGACTTAATGACCCCATGCCCTCCCACTCCTTATCCTTACCCTCTTTTCAATTTCTTTTGTGTGCCCCCCCATTAGATTATGAGTGACTCAATGACAGGAACTGTCTTTTGCCTTTCTATTTACTACTTTAATGTGAATAGATAGATAGGAACATATTTATACACACACTTAAGTATGTATATGTGTATGTATATATGTACATATATTGATTTGCATATGTGTGTGTGTATATACGTATATATACATATATATATATGTATATATATATACATACATGCAGGGAGAGAGAGACAGAGACAGAGACAGAGAAACAACCTGCTCTGGAACTATTTTCCCCTATTAGCACTAGCAAATCAAGTGCCTGAGGGCATCGATTAAATCTCCCTTCAAGGTTCCTAAGACATTGTTTTGTAATCTATAGCTCATAAGCTTCTAACAGTATGTATGCTTGCACCCTGATCATCAGTTGATATCAGTCAATCATGCTAAAGTAGCTTTTGTGGAGAGAGAGGGAGAGAGAGAGAGAGAAAGAGATAATGAGAGAGAGAGAGAGAGAGAGAGAGAGAGAGAGAGAGAGAGAGGGAGAGCGAATAAGAGAGAGAGAATGAGAACGAGAGAGAAAGAGAGTGAAAGAGTTTTGCCTCAATCTCTTGACATTATGTGGCTCCAGTGGAACATCATGGGCCACCAATTGGTTGTCCTTTGCTTTCACCGCAAGACAACCTCACCCCCTTGTGCCTATAGATCTCGTCAATGACACGCTTTAAGCTAGTGATGTCAAAGTCCATCAGAACCAGAACTACTAAACCGTAAATAAGATCCCTATGGCCACATATTGACTTATTGACATGTTAACATTATCTACACTCTACTATACTTTGATGTATTTTGTTAAATATTTCCCAGTTACATTTTAATCTGATCCAGGCTGCACTCGGGAATGTTGTAGGCCATGTTTTTGACACCTCTGCCTTAAGCCACTTCTCTTCTACAGCCCACAAAACATAGGAGGCACTCAATAAATATCTGCACCCTGATTAACTGAACAAATGAACAATGTCTATTAGCAAACATGACTCCTTTCTGCCTGTCTATACTATGCATCTCATTAAACTATTTAAAACCCATATCTGCTTTGTGCATGCTAAATAATAAGAGTACAAATAGAAATTTTAAATTCAGGATACCAAATAGAAGAAAAAAAACCTACTAAATAGCTCCCATGATCCTAATTATTTGATCCATTAGTCATGGTTTTTTTTGACCCTTCAGATTCTAAAGCAAAACCAAAGTATAAAGGATTTCAGGAAAATTGAGACAGAATGAAATAAAAAGAAACAAAGAAACCAAGGCAATGACGTTTTAACAAACACACATGGGGTAAAGATCAGACAGAGGGGCTTTTTGTGCTACTAGCTTCAATACCTCACTCTGAAAGAAAATTAATATTACCAGATTTCCTTATGGTAGAAAACAGGCAGCCTTGTGCAGCATTTATGAATATTCTATTTTATTATGTCTTATTGCTCATATTACAATGCTGGACAGATGTTCACCAGCTGACAACACAGCTCTCTGAGAACTGCAGGTTTCTATAGAATACCTGAAATGGCAGAGCACTTGAAAATGATACCCGAGTTCATAAGTCCATTAGAAACCGAGGAGAAAATTTTCAGATTCTCCCTCTCATTCACTCTGGCGTTTGTTTTTCTGCCCTTATATACATATATCCAATCCATATTTTATAACCATGTTATATTGGAGAATTTTTCCAGTAATCATTAAAACTATAAAAGAAAAATGAGAAATGAAAATATATATATATGCATTTGCCATAGATATGTGCATATGTATGTATGTGTTGACACATTGTGTCATCATTCAACTAATGGACAAAATTATGGCATTTCCTGGTTTCTAATATATAAAATGACAGGTGATTAAGCTTTCTTTGGTTTTTAAAATTTAGAGTCAAGATAACTGATGTTTATTTCTATTTAAATAAATATAATTTTATGAACATCTACTACATTCATGGGGAAAGGGGGGCAGTTCCATTGGTATATGAAGAGAATTGTCCCACTGCAAAAGCAATGCTATTAATCTCCTTAGTTTGTAATAGATCATGGCGCAATGGATAGAGCATGGGATTTGGAGTTAAGAAAGCCAGAGTTTGAATCCTGCTTAGCTATGTAACCCTAGACAAATCTCTTAACCTCTCTATGCCTCAATTTCTTTGTCTATATATCGGAGATAACCTACTTCACAGGATTATGGTGAATTGGTTAAGATGTAAAGCACTTTAGCACTATATAAATGCTACCTATTATTATTATTATCATGGTCAGAATTTTAGTAAACAACTACATTCAACAGATCAAAGGTGAACACTACCCTCAGTGATTTTTTTTAATGTTTTACCTTAGTAGGATCCCCATTTTCCTTGCCCTTCTCCTCATAGAGAGATACGATTGTTGTGCCTACTCTGCCCCAAGCAGACCTATTTCCCTTTTTGGAAGTCTTCAAGTAGAGGCTAGAAGATAAGAGTATGTGGTAGACGAAATGTCTATTAAGGCACAGGTTGGACAAGAAGGTCTTCAGCTCTGAGATTGTCTGATTTAATGAATGGAGCATCCCTATTAGCATGTACCCAGATTACCCAAACCTGAAAGGGATGGGGTCTTTTGGAATACAGAGTAGAGCTGAGCCTTTCTTCTAAAAAGCTCCCTTGAAACTAGAGGTCTGTCCCTGTGCCTTGGACTTTGCTTACTGTTTGAGAGATCCATCAATCCAGGCCAGTGGCACATGCCTAGGCAGAAATAAAATGTCACCATTTTTTCAGTCCAGTCAGTGAGTTGGATTTCACAATCAGTAGCACCCTGATAATTGTCAATTTTAATTTAGTCTTGGAAATGAATGCAACTCTCCTTAAGGTGCACAACATGCAAAGTACTGTGGAATCATAAGGCAATATAGAATAATAGAGGCTGCTAAGTGGCTCAGTGGATATAGAGTGCTAATCCTGGAGTCAGGAAGACTCATCTTCCTGAGTTCAAATCTGTCCTCAGATACTTACTAGCTATGTGACCCTGGGCAAGTCACTTAACTGTGTTTGTCTCAGTTTCTTCATCTGTAAAATGAACTGGAGAAGGAAATGGCAAATTATCCCAGTCTCTTTGCCAAGAAAAGCCCAAATGGGATCATGAAAAGACAGACATGACTAAAAATGACTGAAAAACAACGTAAAATAATAGAAAAACATGGAGTCAAAAAAGAGGCAAAAGGGAACAGAATAAACATTTATTAAGCACCTACTATGTGCCAGGCACTGTGCTAAGAGCTTTACAGATATTATCTCATTTGATTCTCACAACAACTCTGGGAGGTAAACGCTACCATTATCACCATTTTACAGTTGAGGAAACCTATGCAGCTAGAGGCAATGGAAACTTGAGTTTGAATCCAAGCTCTCTTTTTAGGCCATTTTCTTGTCACTTAATAACTCATCTATAAAATAGGAATAATATTATTTATATTTACTATATTCCCAGCTATGTTGTTTCTACCCAGGCCAACAGATCCATTCCTTCCCCCAGTGGAAAACTGGGCTCCACTCCTGTAACTTTCTTGACTTGGATGGTCCAAGTTTGGCCCTATCTAGCTCTGTTTCAGGCCTCCCTAGGACTTCACAAAAATCTCCAGTCATGCATCTCTCATATGTTATCTTCTCCCATTATAATTGGAAGCACCTTGAGCACTAGGCTTTTGTAACATACTTTTATTTGTATCCTCAGTCCTTAGCACAGTATCTGACACATAGGAAACACTTAATAAATACTCCATCTTCCTGGCAGGCCTCTCACATCTGGGCCCCTCAAAAGCTACCCCAAATTCAATGCACTTTATGAGTCAGTAGCTACACAAATCAATAGTTTATGAGCCTCTACCTATGCGTAAAAAAATAGATTCTGCCTTACAAACATAGGGTGCACTCTCCCCCAGGTTATCATTCCACTAATGCAGAGCACATGTACCCATAACCAGGGTATCCTCATGGAAGAAATGCACATCGGGAACATGTGTGGCCAAACAAGACTCGCACCAAAGGGCATGCACCTGTATCTTGCATGCCCACGGCACACATGTGAAGGGGACACATGTAGGGACATACATGCCTGGGGAGACTAGCTTCTAACATTATAGAAGAGTCGATGTCTTCTGATGTTATTGCAATGTTCTCTGCTAGTCTTACTTTCTCCATCCTGACTTTGACAACTGTCTGACTTGGGATTAGAAAATTCCTTTTCATTCCTGTTAAATACTGAATTGTGAGTATGTGTCCCCCAAAACCATTTCAAGGACTCCACCCACCGAAAAGCCCATGGATGTTGGGGGGAGGAGCTGGGGTGATGAGGTTTCCCTCACTCTTGAGATTCTCTCTGACTGGTATGCAAAGAAGGAGGTAAATAGAAAAGGTTAGGAAAGGCAGTCTACCTTATCTGTACTGTTTTTATCATGCATACCTGCAAGATGACTTCTGTGCAGCATTTCTTCAACACAAAACTTCCCTGTAATCCTTTTATTATAGCAACAAGATTTCATCTGTGTATATTAGTGAAAATCTCAGTGCTTATTTATGGAAAAATAATGTTACTTAGTGAAACAAGAAAACATTAGACTTACTGTTTCACAACCATCCAAGCATCAGAGAAAATCTAGTCAGGTGGCTAACCAAAAAAAAAAAAAAAAAAAGAAAAGAAAAAAAAAAAAAAAA
>NW_020954552.1:4032214-4047134 GCF_900497805.2 Vombatus ursinus
AATTATGAACTAATCAAAAAGTATATCAAATATCTGCAATATAACATTGGAAAACATTGTTCTGACAAAGAATTCTAGACTTCTAGCACATCACAACACATCTGCTAGTAATTATTACAAAGATTTTATTCCCTAATTTTGAATAATGATTGTGTTCCTACCTTTTAGACTACACAGACATACATTGTACATGACATTAATGTTACATTTGGTTCTCATTATATGCATTTCTCATTAACTGCTAATTAGTCTTGATTTTTTCCCTTTAAATTAAGTAGCATTAAAAGAAACAGATCTTTAAAAAAAAGTCAGCAGCAGTCATAGATTAGATCCAATATTAAAGAAACAAGTACGACTGACCTGTGATTAGCCTCTCAATCTAGTATTTTAAAAAGACCATACAATCAGAGGGTTGAAATTGATAAGGAAAAAATAAGTTAAATACTGAATTTAGCCCCATTTTTCCTTTAAGGAAAAAAACCACAAAGACAAATAAGAAAAAATGTGATGTAGTACAAATAGAAAAAGCTTGATTTTATTAGCTTTTGGTCATTAAAATATTTTCCTCACTTTTCCTCTCTTCTCAGGTGGAGATCTGAACACTGCCTGTTTCCTGAACAAATATTCAAACCATAAGATATATCAAAAGGAAAAATGAAAATCAAATGTTTAAAGCATACTTTTTGGTTTATTCCAAACAGCAACTGCCAAATGGCAAAATCCTAAAGAAGGCAGATAATGGTCATACCGTATCTCAAGTATGAGAGAATTACAGAAAATTATGTTTCTACTTCTTCTCCACTTTATAAGCTACAAATGTTATGCACCACCTGTCAAAAAGAAAGGCTATGATATCCAGCAGTTTCTGAATGCCTATGGCTGACCACACTCTATTCAGAAATATCAGGTATTATCTACAATTCCATGTCTAGTCCATTAATAATTTTTTAATGCTTCTTAGAGTTGCCTTAATTACTTCTGACTAGAAACATATTACTTTTTATTGCTTACACTGCCAGAAACAGTGCATCATGGGAAGAGGATGCCTAAAGCTGTTAAGATTCCCTGCAGTGTGAGAAGGTAGGTGGACGGTCTGCGTGTCCCCAGTTTTACCCTGCCCATCAAGGGTTCACAGTAAAACAGTCCTGACATTGACCTCTCAAAGACCTAACAGCTGAAACACCCTTAACAAGGCATTAACACTGCAACGTGCTCCATAAATGATTACCAGCTGCAGAACACAGAAGGGGGAGGGTGGAGAGGAGAGGGAAAGGGGGAGAGAGGAAAACCGAGGGAAAGGATAAGTCCATTTCACAGCTGGAAGATACAGAGGAGTCACCAAGCAATTCAGAATGCAGATTTGGGTCAGAGCTTGCTTAGCCCTGATTTTTTTTTTGGGGGGGGGGTGATGTACTGTTTTGTTTTCTTGTGTGTTTTGTTTTAAGCCATAAAACAATAGCCTAAAGCAAAATCACGGATAAAGTGTGGTACCAAATTTAAGAGGGACTGACTGATTTCATTTCTGCCTAATTTTGGAGTTGGAGAAACCGAAAATAATAAAATATTCTTTTTTTCTCCTTTGTCAGTAAATTAACTTGGAATTCTTTCCTAAGAAAGGCTTGGGATCTACCTAAAGACCCTGACCTCAGCCCTGGACAGACCCCATCTGGGGCGCTGTGCTCAGTTCTTGGGGGGAGGTGGGAATACAAGACAAGCTGAACAGAGTCCACAGGAGGGCAACCAGGATTTCAAAGGGCCACAAGGCCATATCAACGAAGACTAAGTGAAAGAAATAAAGATGGACAACCTGTAAAAGAAAAGATTTTGGGAGCACCAAATGGCTTTGCTCAAGCTTTTGAAAGCAAGAACCGGGGACAATTGGTAGAAGATGCAAAGGTGCAAATGTCAGCCTGATGGCCTGATATTAATCAGGAAAATCTTCCTAACAATTAGATCTGTACTATATAATAACAACAACTAGCATTTATAGAATGCTTGCAAAGAGATAGATGGATAGATGTGTGTTTATAGATGATGTTTTTTTTTTTTTTATGAGGCAGTTGGGGTTAAGTGACTTGCCCAGAGTCACACAGCTAGGAAATATTATGTGTCTGAGGTCAGATTTGAACTCAGGTCCTCCTAACTCCAGGGCCAGTGCTCCATCCACTGTGCCATGTAGCTGCCCCAATAGATGATATTCTTTTCAGGTCCAACTTAGACTAAGTAGTCTCTAAGCTCCCTTTTTACCCTGAGATCTGTGATACCATGGTGGAGGGTGGGGGGGAATGTTAGAAGGAATAGTTCAGTAGAAAGGATGATAGTTTTGGGATCAAAGGACCCAGGTTCTTCTGTTCCAAGTCCTGTGGCTCCAGATCTATACAACCTGAACCCAGGTTTTACTACTTCTCACATGCATAACCTTGGGTAAGTCACTTAACCTGCTGGGGACTCAATTTTCTTATCTATAAAATAAGTCATTCAGTCAACAAGCAATTATTAAGTACTATCTGTATACCAGGCACCATGCTAAGTGTTGTGGATAAAAAGAAAGGAAAAACCAGTTCTAACCATAGATAAATAACTAGGTACCATAAGCAGTCTCAAAGGGTAAGGCACTAGCAGCAGAAGAATGCAGGAAATGCCTCCAACAGAAGTTGAGCTTTGAAATGAGTCTTGAAGAAAGACAGAGGGATACCAGGAGTCAGAGGTGAGAAAGAACTGGAGAACACTCAGTGCAAAGGTATCAAGTCAGAATATAGAGTCTAAGAAGAATGGAAAGGTAAGAAGGAGTCATGCAGGAAGGGCCAAACAATGCTTTATGTTTGATCCTGGAGCCCCTGAAGTTTAGTGAATGTATAGGAGGGACACACATGGTCAGACTTGTGGACAATCGCTGCCAGCTGGGTGGAGTGGGGGACAAAAGTAGGACAGACTGGAGACAGTGAGACCAATTAGGTTACTGCAATAGTCTCAGTAAAAGGACCTGTGTAGTATTTATTAGTTTTTCAAAAAATATACAGTGTGAAACGGAAATTCATAGTTTTATATGGAATCCTCTTTTTATGTTGCGCTGTGTACATGGAAATGTTCTTTGTCTTTTTGTATTGAAGTCCAAAATGAATAAAAAATATTTTTTAAGGGCTTATACTAGGGTGGTGGTGGTGTGAATGCAGAAAAGGACACATACAGGAGAGAAGTTGTCTGACTATATGAACTTCTCTATTTCAATGATATTTTTTAACCAATATATCTCGAAATTCACTTTTGCTGTCATCGAGTCATTTTAGTTATGTCCTACTTACTCATCATGACCCCATTTGATGTTTTCTTGGCAAAAGCATTGGAGTGGTTTGCCATTTCCTTCTCCAGCTTATTTTTTACAGATGAGGAAACTGAGGCAAGCAAGGTTAAGTGACTCGCCCGGAGTCACACAGGTAGTAAGTATCTGAGGCCAGATTTGAACTCAGGAAGATGAGTCTTCCTGGTTCCAGGCCAGGTGCTCTATCCACTGCACCACAAATTCACTAGATGAAGGTATTATTACCATGACCCCCATAGTGGCACATTTCAAATGAAGCCCCTATGAAAACAGAGAAACTAAGGCACAGAGTTTAAAGGCCATCTACCATGGAATATAATTATAGTAAGGCTCCAAGTGGAGTATCAAACTGCTTATTTTGTCTGTAATTAGAACATGTGATCCTTCTTCCAAGGGTAGGCACTAGTCTGTTATCAGACACAGCTGTGAATGTCACTGTTTCCAAGCATACTCTTGCCCCTGTCAATTTTATTGGCAAATACCTACACATGCCTCAATTGTAAATCAGCCTATATCATCTGTATGCATTTAGACTTACGGGTCACTCTAAAGGTCTGGCTTCTCCATTGTTTTTCTTTGGCATGCTCTTGGTCTCTGTTTTTCATGTGTATCCAGTCTGGGTTCACTGGAATTCAGAGAGCACAGGACTGTTGGCTCCCCTGATGAGAAATGCCAAGGCTGACTGCTCCTAACGCACACATGCAGAGGGCAGCAAGTCATGGGCTCGCTGATCAGGTCATAGGGAGCCACGCTGACAACTGAGCCCTATCAGCACTTGAGGAAGGCTGCAAAGCAAAGCGAGGGCTAGATCAGTGGCTGGGCACCCCTAGCGGAGAGAGGCCAAGAGGTGCTTCCTGGCGACTGCCTCTTGATCCCGCCAACTATCCCTCCAGTGAAAATACTGACCCCTAGACATAGACCCATATGCATGTAGACCGAAGGCAAGGAAGGAAAGGTGGGCATAATTAAATCATAGCTCCCAGCTATGTCGGCTTATGCTGCATAGGGTACTTCAGGGTTAGGGGTGGGTAGGGAAAAAAAGTATTGTATTGCCTCCTTGAGCAGTGTGAGGTCAGAAAAGTCCTACATGAAGATTTAAAATATGTCAATCTGTGCCTGAGTTCCCTCGCAAGGCTTCAAATTGATATAGCTCTGTAGAAATAATATATGGGATAATAATGAAAATTGAATAGAATAGCTCCTTTTACTAAGGAACCCAGGATTCAAGCCTTAGCTTCCTGTTATTCAAAAGACTAAAAGCTCTAAGCTAGGAACTCTCTAAAGACAAGAGGAAATAGTGGGATAAAATCAGGTAATAAGAGCCCTGAATGGTTGAAAGAAAAGGATGAGACACAGTCTGTTGCTACATCCAACTCGAACATCTGGTCAATTTGGTGGGGGAAAAAATCAATCAGACCAGTTGTTTGATGACATGTAGTCGAAACAAACAAACTGATTGACTTTTTTTTTTAAACTTTCTAACATTTGCACTGATGTCAAGTAGCCCCGATCCAGGTGCTAATGATTCAAAAGAGTAATTGGAAAGAAACAAGCAAAAAGGGAGAAGAAGGGTAAACAACCAGGAGAATTATTTAAGAAAGCTGGATGGAGAGAGACATGATTGTGCAGGAAGCTCAATAATGAAGAGAGGAAAAATAAGGAAGAGTCAAAGGACAGCATGTTAGAGGAAAAGAAATAGCAATGGAAAGAAATAGTGAGATGAAGTTCCTGTCAGGGTCGCTGTATCAGGGAGCTGGAAAGCACTGAAAATGAGAATGGGGGGGGCGGGGGGGAGGGGGAGAGGAAAGCAACCCCGAGAAAAAACAGATATATAGAAGGAAAAAATAAAAATTAAAGGATAAGTAATCAAATGAGAGAAAAATGAAAAAAAATCAAAGTAAAAAATACTTGGGTTTATTAAATGAAATCACAATAAGCACATTCTTTTTATGAATCAGAAAATGTACACATAACAACGACTCTCAAACAAGGAAAGAAGTGGTACAAAAGCGTTTTTATTTGTCCTTTTAAAAAAATCTATGAATGAGTCTGTGCATATGTATGATATACATATGGGTGTGTAGCTAGCTTTGAATAGAGTGATATTGACAAAGGTAACTTGGATGATAATTCTTTTGAATGTACTTACTTTAAGCTTTCAAATACCAAATCACAGTGAAAAAAACTATTTTAGATGGATTTTTAAATCTTTAGAGTTGATGACAGAACATTTCATCATTTTAGGGGCTGTTACACCTAAAGTAAAAAATCTCCAAATGAAAAGTCCACTACAAAGTTAAATTCACAAACTTTAAGGTCGAGACCAGTGCCTACTTTTGAGTACATAAAATAAGGAAACAAAAATAAATGTTTTTAAATGTTAAATTTAAAAATATGTTTGTGTAGTCAAATCAACAAGTTTTTGTTTGTTTTTATTCGATTTTATTTTATTTTCAGGTCTCCAAGAAAAACAAAACCCCTGTTACAAACATATATAGTCAAGCAAAACAATGGCCATGTCCAAAAAAAGAGTCTCCATCTATACTCTGAGTCCATTCCCTTTCAATCAGGTGATGAGAAGCCTGTTTCATCATGCATCCTCTGGAATTATAGTTGGTCATTGTGAATTATGGTTGGTTGTTGTTCAACAAACATTCCCACCTGTTGAACTCATAGTCTAATTAAGTCACTTATAGTATTTCTTTTCATGTGCAAAAGGTAAAAGATTGCCTGAGTTCAGCACAAATATCAGAAATGTAATACAGAAATTCTCATGTATGAATTTAAACTCTTACCTTTTAAAAACGTATTGCTTTGGAGAATCCAGAAACTTGTTTCCTTTGACTATACATGTTTATTACAAGGGGATTTTGTTTTCCTAGCTTTCTGAATTGGGGGGATGAGGTAGGAGGGTGAGAAAGAGGATTTTTGTTAGAAAAAAAATTAATTTTTTTAAAAAAAGTATTGCTTGTGGGGAGGGGGGAAAATGAGCATTGCAAAACCAGGAAAATGCTTAAGCTTAGTCTTACAGTGACATCTAGTGTTCAATAACTATGAATGAAAAAGTCACTTTTCCCTTAATTGTGTGTAGGAATGAATTTGCTTCACTAGGGGAAGGGGAAAACACATCCCAATGATACAAATTCTCTCATCTTTGTATAAATCTGTGGAAGGCGTCCTCAAGTATAGTCATGCCATCCTGAATTGTTTCTATGGGTTGTTTTGGGTTTTCTGTTTGTTTTTTAGATACTATACATTTATACCACGTTTAACTTCATATCCATCATTATCTACTCGTCTCATTTCAATGGAAAATTCTACAAGGTCAGTTTTGTATTCTTGTCTTATTCATATTTTCTATACATACAGCAAAAATACAGTAGAGTGGGAGCTCAAATGATGAAATTTGGCTCTTAGGAGAGAAAACACTCCCCTATTTCAACACCCCTCTAGCCTATAAGCGTGCAATTCTGAATATTAATAACCTTACCTTGTCACTCAAAGTCTACAATTTACAATAACCTACTTCTCCAACTTTATGTCCAACTATGCCCACATGCAAATCTACTGTCCCAGGCAAACTCATCACTTACACTAATTCCTTTTTCAGTCACTTCACTTACTATGTCTGCCCATTCTGAATGACCTCTACCCTAGCCTTCTTGTTATCTAAGTCCTCATTTTCCTTAAAGTCTGAGTCCCACTCTGTTCCCAACTGTACACTGACATCTACCCATTTTACTGAGAGCTCCTAGACTTAGAGACTGTCTTTTGCCTTTCTTTGTATCCCCAATGTTGAATATAAGTCCTGACACAAAGTAGTAGGAGCTTAATAAATGTTTGTTGACTGACTGATTAATTTGTCCAAACTCTGTAGTGCTTATTGTTTATACTTCTTATTTGTCACTAGGACATGCTACATTGTTTTCTTATTTTTCTTCTTACGTATATGTTCTATCGCCCCACCTTGAGCAACAAAGGCACACAAGTAACAAAAGCTGTCTCCTCATCTCTAAAATGAGGCAGTTGTACTATACAACTCCTGAGATCCTTTCCAATTCTCAATCTAAGATGCACAAACAGATTCTAAGCTCTTTGAAAACAGAGACTACATGTTATTACAGCACCTGATCTAATCCAGGGTTGTCGTAAGGATAACCTGAGATAAAATTTGTAAAGTGCCCTGCAAAATATTAAAGCATTATAGAAATGCTAGTTGTTGCTATTATTATCATTTAAATATTATTAGTATTATTAATATTATTATTAGCATCAGAGCCAAAGACCATGCTCTGCACATAGGAGGAGATCAATATTGATTGAAGATAATTTAGATTAAATGATGAAAAACGAACAAGAGTTCTTACTTTTTTTCTGAATTCCTGAGTCTCTGCAGGGCACTAATATAAAGGAGCACAGCTCTAGAAGTCATTTCATCTTTTTGTTATTTACTATATAAAACAATTTCTTACTGAATCATGTTGGTTAGTCTTACACTGGAGGCTTTAAGTGCCAAAGTGACATGATACTTTATGCAACTAAATATGGCATTGAAAATATAAAAACTGGTTGACTGGGAGCAGGGGAGTCTTTGCATCAAATATCTCTGATAAGGGTATTCTATCTAAGATATATGGGCAACTAACTGAACTTTGAGATGAAAAGCCATTCCCCAAAAGATAAGTGGTCAAAAGATAAGAACAAACATTTCTCAAGAGAAAAATTGCAAATAATTAATAATCATATAAAACAGTGCTCCAAATCGCTGATGCTAGGAGAAATGCAAATCAAAATAGATCTGTTTCATCTCACATCCTGCAAATTGACAAAGATGACAAAAGTCATAAATAATAAATATTGCAGTGGTTGTAGAAAGACTAATGCATTGTTGGTAGAGCTGTATGTTGGTCCAACCATACTGGAAAGTACTTTGGAATTATACAAAGAAAGTACCTCGAATATCCAAATCCTTGCACCCAGAGATTCCATTACTAGGTACACAACCCAAGAAAGTAAACAAGAAAAAAAAGGCCTCAAAGACACCAAAATATTTCAGTAGAATTTTTTGTGATAGCAAAAAACTGGATACATGTAGTCTGATCCCATTTATGTTACAGATGAGAAGTTAAATGACTTTCTCAAAGTCACACAGGAAGCAAATGACAACCGGGATTAGAATTGTCTGACTCTAAAAACAATATTCTTTCTACTCTACATTTTGGGAACTAAGGATAAGTGAAATAAGATCATTCTCTCTCACTTCCATATCCAATCTGTTGTCAAAGCACATTGATTTTGCCTTTATAAACTTTCTCATACATGCTTCCTTCTCTCCTCTGAAACTGCCATTCTCCTAGTGCATCACTTCATGCCTTATTGCAGTAGCCGTCTGGCTGATCTCAATCCAGCCTCTACTCAAACTGTCAAAGTGATCTTCTTAAAGCAAAGATCTGACCATATCACTACCCTATGTAATAAAAATCTAATGGCTAATTACCTCCAGGATCAAATATAAACTCCTCTATTTCTATGTGAGAAAATTTAAAGTGTAAGAATGTTGGAAAGGGAGGGGTCAGGAAGTGGAGAGAGAAGGTTATAAAGGGCTTTGAACCTGAACTGAGAATTTTGTATTTGATCCTGGAGATGACAGGGAACTACTGGAGTTTACTGAATAGGAGGGATATATGGTTAGAACTGTACGTTAGGAAGATCACTTTGACAGATGAGAGGAAATTCAACTGGGATAAGGAGGGACTTGTGGCAGGCAGACCAATAAACTGGCCATTGCAGTAGTCCAGGCATGAGATGAACAAGTCCTGAACCAGTGGTGGCAGTTTAAGAGTACAGAAGGAGGCATATGTAAGAGATAAAATTGATAAACCTTGGCAACAGACTGGAAATTGGGTTGGGTAGTGAGGAGGATGCAAGCCTTGGGGATTGAGAGGATGGTGGTGTGCTCAACAATAATAGGACATTTAGGTAGGAGGGATGATTTGGGAGGAATATTAATGAGTTCAATTTTGGACATGTTGAGTTTCAGATGTCCACAGGACTTCCCGTTTGAGATGTTTTAGTAGGCAGTTGTAGATGAGATGGAAGTCAGCAGAGATCTCAGGGCTGGAGAAGTGTATTTGAGAATCATCAGCATAAAGATGATAATCATCAGCATAAAGAGCTGATAAGATTTACCAAGGGAAATAGTATTGCAGGAGAAGAAAAGAAAGCCCAAGACAGAGCCCTGTGGGACATCTAAAGTTGGCAGACATGACCTGGATAAAGATCCAGCAAAGGAGACTGAGGAGAAGCAGTCTGATAGGTAGGAGGAGAACTAGGAAAGAACAGTTTTCTGAAAACCTAGAGAGAAGAGAGTATTCATGAGAATAAAACAATGAACAGTGTATTGACACTAGAAAGAAACAAGGCTATGGAAAGGACAAAGGAAATGAGGATTGAGAAAAGGTGATTAAATATGACAGTTAAGAAATCATTAGTAATGACATTCACTACTCCAAGATGTCGACGCTAGCAGAAGTAGTGTGTTTGTTTCTGTTGATGAGTGAGTAGATGGCCTTTTCTCAGGTCTAGAGTATCTCATTCCGTTCAAGAATCTAAACATAGCAAGAAGATGAATCTTCTTTTGTTAACTTTGTATTAAAATTTTCAATCATGTTCCATAGGTGGACACCTCTCATGCTTACTTGTAAAATATAAAACTGTCACTGATTAGACATACATCAATAAAAATAAATTTATACATTTTAACGTGATTAAAAACTATGTTTAAATTAAAATAGTCAGCAAGAGTAAATAGTCCTATCCATAATTTTAGATGAAAGATGATAGAAAATAAACTCTAGTATCCTAAAAGATTATTTTATTTCCTACCAGATTTCATGATGAATGACTTTGGGGAAAATGGCAATGTCAAAAATAACAACTACTGGCCCATTTTCCTGCTTTTCCAGCTGTACAAAATACATAATAAGAATAATCTATGCAAATATCCTAGGCATCCTTGATGAAGGCATGAGAATAGAATATGAAGCTTTTACAACTGATATTTGGCAGCAAACCACTTTGATACAGTCACACAATTGACCAAAAGATCCAGATAATACAAATCTCCATTGCACTTATTTTCTGTTAACCCTAAAAGAAGAGTACACATGGCATGGTGGACAGAGGGCCATTTTTTGAGTGAATAAGATCTGGGTTCAGGTCCTGCCTCTAACATATGGTGATTATGTGATGACGGGGAAATCATTCCATCTCTCAGTGCCCCCCAACATCTCTCTAAAAGCTATAAATTACAGAAACTCTATTTTTAAAAATATTTTAACTAAATAGAGTAAAACATTGTCTTAAAGGTTTACCTCCAAGGGTGTGTTTCCTCTGCATATGTTCAAAATCATACAAGATTCCACAATCAATCAAAAAAAATTCATTAAGTGTTTATCACATCCCAAGAATTGGAGTAAATGCTAGAGACACAAAGAAAGACAAGAAAGACAAGACAAAGAAAGACAAGAAAGTCTCTGCCCCCAATGTCAATACATTCTAATGGAATAGACAACATGTAAAAAACTAGATGTATACATAAGACAAAGAGGAAGTGAATAGAAAGTAAACTGGCAACTGGGAGGAAACAAAAAAAAAAAAAGCTTTCTGCAGGTGAAGTGAGATTTGGGCTGAGACTTGAAAGAAACTAAGTGCCAGAAATGAGGTAGGAAAGTAGGCCAGGCAAGGAAATGGGAAATAGAGTGACATGTTTGGGGAACAGAAAGTTGGTCAGTGTAGCCAGATTGTAGAGTATGTGAAGAGTAAAGTTTCAGATGAAAGTAGAGGTAAGAAAGGATCAGGTTATAAAGAATTTTAAATACCAAATGAAAAAAATATTATATTGGTCTTGGAGGTAATTTGGAGTCACTAGACTTTACTGAGTCAGGGCAGGTTGACACGGGCAGATTTCCACTGTAGGGAAATCAGTTTGGCAACTAGGTGAAGCTTGGATTGGAATGGGGACAGACTTGAGGGTAAAGAGGCCAATACAAAGTCTGTGGCATAGCCCAGGTAATAAGTGGGTGATGAGGGCCTAAACTAAGGTGATAATAACTGTCTGCATAGATAGAAGATTTCTTGAAAGAGATAACAACTCAAACTTTCTTTCATGAGCCTCCAATTATTAATACCAAGTAAAACAGTGTTGCCATCATCATGAAGGATGTCCAGCTTAAAGTCCAGATAAATGAGGATCATGAATCTTGTGGATCATCGGTTCCTTCAAATGCTCTAGTTTTCAAATGACGTTGTGTTGATTGCCTCTGTAGAGCCTTTTAAATGAGGTACATAATTGTTCAAAAGAGTCCTGCCTTACCATCCACACAGGAAGAATAAGAAGGATGAAATGCCTAGTGTCCAAAATATGTATATACATTTATCTGGGAAAATAGCAATACACAATCACCTGCACCCAAAGCAGAAAAGGGGGGAGAGAATAGCCCTGATTGCATTTGGGAACATGTACAGTGCTTTTAATGATTCCAAGTTTCTCTCTACAACAAAAGTCTATCTTATTAATAACAAAATGCTGTTCAGTCGTTTCGGTCACGTCCACATCTTTGTGACCCCATTTGCGGTTTCTTGGCAAAAATAATGGAGTGGTTTGCCATTTCTTCCTCCAGCTCATTTTATAGATGAGGAAATTGATGAGGTAAACATGGTTAAGTGACTTGCCCAAGGTTACACAGCTAGTAAGTCTGAGACCAGATTTGAAATTAGATTTTCCTGACACCAGTTGTGGCACTCTAGCCACTATGCCACCTTGATGCCCTAACATCAAAATACCTCTAATGATTCTACATGTACATTAGTCATAGAATATATAACAGTCTCTGAAAAATTTAAATTGTAAATCCCCCAGTGGCAATGGAGAACTGTTTGGCAGTCATTATTGGGCTGCAGAATATTACCAATGAAAAATGATGCAGAAGAAATGGTATATAAATGATTAATATATGACCCATATATGACCCAGAAAGGAGGTGGTTGATTATATAGGGAAACAGTGGATATTCCACATGTTGTACCTGAATCCATCTAAGGTCAAGAGATCTTGGGAGATGTCCAATGTATTGGGTGGACTTTATATGGATGATATATGAGAGCGCAGAGTATGAAAAGGCATGAAAGGGTTACAATCTGCACCATTGGAGCAAGTACCCGCATCAGGGAGATCTATTGGAGCATAAAAATGAAACTGAAGCCATGCCCACAAGATGATTTCAAAGTTAGTAATAGGAAATCTACTGAGGGGAAAAATGCTGGTAACTCGTAACTGAAAGGCAAAATGGTACAACGGAAAGTACGATGGCTATGGAGTCAGAAAAATCAATCAGGTTTAAATTTCACCTCTGTATTTGCTACCTGTGTGACTTAGGGCAAGTTAGTTGCTTAACATCTCTGAGCCTTAATTTTTCCATCTGCAAAATCAGAGGGGATTTGACTAGACAGTTTCTAAGGTTGTTTCCAGCACTAATTCTATTAAACAACCAAATTCTCAAGAGAAATGTAGAAAGGTGGGAAGTAGAAAAGGAAAACGATCATTTAGACATATAGATCGAATCTCTTAAAATACAGAATTTTAAACTGCATGGAAGTGTTGGTTCAACCTACCTAAATAGAAATTTGGCCCTTTTCTGATATGTGAAACCTTAAAGAGTCCCCATTTTCTCAAAGAAACATTCCCTTATGGAGCAAATAAGACTTTGCCCTCCAATTAATGTATATATCATATATAGAGGCATATATTTAGAGCAAGAAAAGACATCAAAGATCATATCAGTAATTATGGCTAAGTGTTAATGTTCACATCAGGGGAAAAAAGCTAATGAATGCATGAATTATATTTCTGCTTATATTTAACTATAGTAAAAGATAATCATTTGTTATTTAAATTGAAACCTGTGCCTTGCTTGCAGGTAGCAGGGCATTAAAATGTTAACTAAACCTACACCTGGGGGCAAGCCCAATGTGCATAAAAAGCAAGCTTACTTGTGAAATTTTAAGTCCATTATCACTCACTTGCAGACCTGAATAGCATCAAAGATATGCAAGAGCTTAGTTATAACATAAGTGGTATGGTTATACTGCTTGCAACTTCTGAAATATCAGCTCTAATTGGTGTGGAGTAATTTACAGAGTCTACCGTGTCAGTAATTGTACTATGTCAAGTGTAAAAGTTCTGCTCACACCTTTAAGCACGGAAAGTAACCCAATGGGTTCTCAACCAATTGAACTGATTTTTCACTTTTTTTCCCCCTCAAGAGTTCAGTGCGTTTGTATTGAAAACAACATTGTCGAACACAGTCCAAACCACAAGAAAAATTTATTTTTAAAAGTACGATACTGTGAGTTACCCTATCCTTAAGTAAAGTTGTCCTTCAGTGGGCTGTGAACATCCCTTATTAAACAGTATCAATGTCACAGCAATAGATGGGTTAATTTCCCAAGAAGAATCTCAGTATTCATCATGCCACCACATTTGGCCTTGCTGTGCTGTATAACAAACTTGTTGCAGCTCGGTATCCAAAAAAGCTAGTTTGTATTGTGTAGACCTTGGATAGACAGTAGTAAGACAAACACTGAATTCATGTCACTTCATTTCCTCTACTACCGCCCCTGACAGATATGGGTCCCCAAACTAAGAGATAACTCTCACTAAAGCAGGAATGATAATGTTCTGAATCTCTTTAATCTGATAGGATTTATTTTTCCTCACACAGGACTTTTATGATGACAGAGAAACCAAATTACCCTAAGACATTCAGGCCTAACTCCTAAAAATGAGGTATGATTTTAAAAGTAGCATCAGAACATTGTCATGTTTTTTCACTTCTTGGGAATGAAAATGGCTCTGTTTTCTAAATGTCAACATTAAGGAGCTACACAAAGGAAATCTTCCCCATCCTAGGCACCAAGCACATCTCGATATAAGAAATCCATTGTATGGGGTAGCTAGGTGGCACAGTGGATGGAGCTACAGCCTTGGAGTCAGGAGGACTTGAATTCAAATCTGACCTCAGACACTTGCCACTTACTAGTTGTGTGGCCCTGGACAAGTCACTTAACCCTGATTGCCTCACCAAAAAGCAAAAAAGAAAAAAAAAAGAAATCTATTATATTCAGCACATAATGTGACATTCAGCTATTTGCATTTTTAGAATTTAGTGCAAAACTTTTTTTCTTCTTTTATTTCACAGTAATGCATTTTCCAAGCTCAACTTTCCTTTACTTTATTTAGTGGTTGTTTGAACCTAAGAATCATTGAAAAACTACTGTGTTGTAAAAGGATTCAAACTACCCACTAGGCACAATAAAAAGAAAAAATAGATAAGCAGGGTAGAACTCCTTCTGGAAGGCATTTGTCCACACTGGGTTGCCCACCTTTCTTTAGGATATGTAGTTAAGGAATAGTAGTGATAGGTAGTCATTAAGCCTCTTCCCTGATATAAGCATAGTCTCCTGGTGATGTCATGTACGGGATTGTGAGGGACTGTCTGATGTTGGCAGCTGCCAGTCGGGTACTGTGGCATGGGTAAGGTA
>NW_020954552.1:4047144-4056444 GCF_900497805.2 Vombatus ursinus
CTCATAGGAGAAGTGGGTACTGGCGCATGACTGGCAGAGGGTCAGCGTGCGGCCCGTATACGGGATGTCATCAGCCCCCTAGATGTCTCCACCCCAAGTAGTTCTGCTTCAGGAGCTAATATTCCAGATTTTTGTCCATGAGGCAGGCTGAGTAAACAATAACCAATCCTTTCTTATTCTTCAGTTCACTATGAATACAAAATGGGGAGCATGATTTCTCCAAATGTCCCTTAGAAATATTACAGAGAAAAAAACATTGATAAAAAGAACTAGTAAATTTCATTTTACTCTCCCTGTCTTCTCCTTTTCTCCCTCCCTCACCCCCTTCCCAATCCTCTCTCCTTTTCCTCTTCCATCTTCTCTCTTCTTCTTCTCTCCCCTCTTCCCTTCTGTCCCCTACCCACACTCAATTTTTCTTTCTTTTAATAATGTTGAATGTTTTGTTCTCTTTTCCTGTTCATGGGTTAGCCTCCTGGTGATGGGCAGGAGCCGGGAACTAGCCTGGTTCTGAAACAGCAGAAAGCCATTATGCGAATGAAATTCAGGCTCTGTAAATCTCTACCAAAATGGAAAAGTTTTGAATATGGTTCTGGTCAATGGCTTGTATCTGTTTTCTAAGAATCAGCCAAGCTAAGTATGGGAAAGTTTATCACCAGAATGTTGTGTCACAGGTGATGAATTCTTTATCCAGCTACCCAAGAATCAGATAAAAAAATTCTATCCCTAGCCCAGTACTTGGCACTTGTAGGTGCTAAATAATACTAATTGATTGACTACAGTATTAAAGAGGGATATTTTCAGGAATCCAGAGGTGAAAAAGTCACCAGTTTTTCAAGCATGTGAAAGCTATGAAATTCTGCAAGGACTCTGGCTCCATCAGGACACTTCCAGGCTATCTTTGTGACATGCAGCTATGTGTCTATCCTCCAATTTCATTTATGAGAACAGTAATCAATTAAATACTACCCTTTCTAGAAGTGGCATCAGTCATTTGCCCCATGACTACAATGACCATTCTCTCTGACTTTCAGTCCAAAACACCCCTCTCTAGACACCTCTCCCTAATAAGTATTGCTTTCCTCTGTTATAATATAAGCTCCTTGAGAGCAGAAACCATCTTGCTTGCTTATTTTTGGATCCCCAAGACTTAACACAGTACCTGGCACATAATAGGTGCTTAATAAATACTTTTTCATTCTTTCATTCTACAAGTTTTTCCTGTGTTTGGCCTATATTGGGGAAAACACTAAACTGGAAATCAGAATACCCAGTCATTCCCAACTACCATTTTTTAAAATTCTGAAATAAAAAACCATAAAAGGAGGCTTTTGCATTATGTTTTCCAAATGTATTTCCAAATCGCATTTCTGCTTGTTTACCTCTCCTCTGTCCATTTCAGATAAAACTGAGATTGCTTGGATGCCCATTCCCTGTACTCTTTCTTTCAAATTTTCATATTCCTTCTTTCCATTACCCAATTATAAGGCAAATTCTACCCCTTCTTTCTCCTTTCTACACTAATGTACCCCTCTTTCCATCCCCCTCCTCTTTTTCTTTTTTACATCCTCCAAACTGAAGCAATCAAGTCCAAGTACTCTGTCTTTCTTATTGTTTAATAATGATATTATTGATAGTATCCTCAATATCCTTTGAAGACACTAAGATTCTAAAGGGCCCCCTCTTTATTTTCCCCTATTAGAATGTTAGCATCATATAGCTCCTTCCAAATTCTCAAATAAATTTACTATTCCTAGATTTCTCTGGACTCTTGTCTTTGTATTTTAAAGTTCCTATTCAACTCTGGCCTTTTCATCAGCAATGTTTGAATGTCCTCTGTTCCATTAAAGGACTATTTTTCCTTTTGTACAATAATACTCAGCTTCCTAGAGTGTTATTCTTGCTTGAAAGCCTAATTGTTGGGGGCAGCTAGGTGACGTAGTGGATAGCGCACAAGCCCTGGAGTCAGGAGGACCTGAGTTCAAATCTGGCCTTTAACACTTAACACTTTCTAGCTGTGTGACCCTGGGCAAGTCACTTAACCTCAATTGCCTAACCAAAAAAAAAAGCCTACTTGCTGAATTCTAAGATCTCTTTTGGTCTTTAGTAGAAGCTGCCCCGTCTTGTGTCACCCTTACTGTGGTTCCTCAGTATGTAAGCGGCTTGTAGTATTTTTTGGTGTGGAAATCCTGGATTTTGGCTATGACATTCTTTGGCGGGGGGCATTTTAGAAGTCTATTTCAGAAGGTGATTTCTGGATTCTTTCCAACTGTACTTTGCCTTCTCCTCCTGAGAGATCTCCCTTGTTTTCATTAACAATTGCTTAAAATAAATGTAGTGTCAAAGATGTTTTGTTTTGTTTTGTTCTGTTCTTTTTACTGATGGGTTTCAGGCAGTTTTTAAATTCTCTGTCATCCTGTTTACAAGGTCAATTGTTTTTGATACTAACTATTTGAGATTTTTTCAGTATTTTGATTTTGTTCCAAAATTTCTTGCTGTCTCATGGAATCATTGCTATTTGGTCTATTCTTATTTTTAGGGAGCCCATTTCTTAGGTAAGGTTTACTCCTTTCTCTTCTAAACTGCTTATTTTCCTTCTAATTCTTTCCTCCAGATATTTTATTTCAGTTTTTAACTTTCAGTTGATTTCTTCCAGCTATCCATGCAGTCCTTATGGAAAACCCATTTCTCCCTTTGAGTCTTTGCTTGTAATTTGTTTTAAGTTATTCCTTAATTTGCTCATCTCTCCAGCTTTGGTTACTAAATTGAGACTTTATGTCAGGTCCAGAATCCATTCCCTGCTGTGTTTTGGGGTGGGGTGGTCAGCTCTGCTTGGTCTTGCCCCGGGTTCTTACAGTGACCTCCACCTCCTAGGGTTCTTTGAGGGTCATAGCATTAAATCTTGGAGACCTCTCTGGAATTTTAGGGACCTAGGCTTGGTCAGTACCACTCTGATTGCTACCTAGGTGCTGCCCCCTAGAGCCACAACTTGGAACTTTGAGACTCCACTGGGGCTTTCTTGGGCAGCTAGCCATGTTGCCACCTCTAGACACAGAGTCTCCCAAGTTACAAGGCCCCATCTCTGGTCTCTCTTGTGCGTTGTTCAAAGGATTCCCTATCCTACTTCTCTTGGGCTTCTGCCTGACTTTTTATGCATTTTGAGGTGGCAAATATCACCTAAACTATAGCTTCTCACTGGGGACAGTGGGAGGGAATAAGCCTTTATATAGTACCTTCTCGATGCCAGGCAGTGTGCTAAACACTTTTTTTAATTTTTATATTAATTTATTTTAGTTTCCAACATTCCCTTCCATAAGCTTTTGAGTTTTAAACTTTGTCCCCCCTCCCTCTCCCCCTCTCTCCCCAAGAGAGCATGTAATCTGATATAGGCTCTACATACACATTCCTATTAAACATATTTTCACATTAATCATATTGTAAAGAAGAATTAGAACCAATAGGAGGAACCACAAAAAAGAAGAAACAAAACAAAACGAAGAGGAAAAAAAAGGAGCAAATAGTTTGCTTCCATCTGCATTCAAACTCCATAGTTCATTCTCTGGATGTGGAAAACATTTTCCATCCTGAGACTTTTGGAGCTGTCTTAGATCCTTGCATTGCTGAGAAGGGATAAGTCTATCAAAGTTTGTCATTGCACAACGTGGCTGTTACTGTGTACAAAGTTCTCCTGGTTCTGCTCACTTCACTCAGCATCAGTCCATAAAAGTCTTTCCAAGCTTTTCTGAAGTCTGTTTGCTCATCATTTCATACAGCACAATAGTATTCCCTAAACAATTTTATAAATATTATCTCATTTCATTTCATCTGGATCTTATCATTGGATTTTTTAATCATTAGTTTGTCTGGTACAATCTTCACTGGAGTAGGCATGCGGAAGCTCTGCTTTCTACTTAGGCACCATCTTGACAGACGGGCTACAGCTATTAACTAGCCATGCGACCTTGGGCAAGTCCCTTAAGGCTCTCTAGGTCTGTAAAATTAGAGTTGGATTAAATGGTCTCTACAATCCTTCTTAGGGCAGCTAGGTGGCGTGATGGATAAAGAGTTGGACCTGAAGTCAGAAAGACTCATCTTCCTGAGTTCAAATCTGGCTTTAGACACTTACTAGCTGTGTACTGGGCAAGTCACTTAACTCTGTTTGCCTCAGTTTCTTCATATGTAAAATCAGCTAGAAAAGGAAATGGTAAAACCACTCAGTATCTTTGCCAAGAAAACCCAAAATGGAGTCACAGAGAGTCAAATACAACTGATACAACTCAACAACAACAGACCCTTCTTAAGATTCTGTTAACTTATGGCATTAGTCTTATATTGTAGCATTCGAGTCATATACTGGTGCTTGCTCAGAACCCCTTTTGAGTTCTGTAAAATTTTAGCCATCTTGTGCCTTTATTGGTTTCTTATACAGTAGCCATATTTGTCTCCCCATCTCTTACCGTGTGATTATGTAAATAGAGTATGGAGAGACAGAGAGAGACAGAGACAGAGAGAGACAGAGAGAAGAAGAGAGATAATGACCACCAATTTCCCGCACAAATTGAAACTAGTAAATGTTTACACATTTAAAGGATTAAACTGAGTATGAACATATACCTTTGGTGAGGTTTTTATATCCAAAATTCTGAGGATTTCACATTAATGTCAGAAGTTAATAAGAATGGAACAAACAACAAAATTATATATTCCCTCTTCCAGTCAAGAGCATAGAGTTATTAACTTAATAAAAATGCAGAAGTGGTTTCTTATGAAAAATCTATATGCTGACAAAAAAAATCTAGCCACAAAGATCAGAAACATTTATCAGAGAGGTTCGTGTTCCTGATAAATATTTAAGTGTGTGAGACAGAACCATTGAGAACAGTAAATACTTTATAGCTGGCACTTTGTCAAAACTGTAAGTGGCTCTGCTTTAGAATTTTACATCATCCCTGAATTTACAGTCATTTGATAAGTGGCATAGGACAAGAATTACTTCTTTCTAAATCTAAACCAGGTAATAAATCTACCATCAGGATTCTTCTTATTGTCTGTTATCATCTGATGACAATACTTTTTACCTTCATTGTCTTGGCAGAAATATGACATGTAAAATTGTAATGTCACATCACTCACAGTGATTTAACACTATCCAGCCCATACCATTTTAATCAATCAAAATTGTCGCTTTTTAGTATAATGATTTTGTGGTGAATTCCCAGTGTTTAATATAATAGATAGTCTTATCTACAGCTTGATTTACTGTTTCATTCCAAAGTCTAACAGCTCAGAAGGCCATTCGTACTCTTGGACATCTTTGGAATTAGGAAACGAGTCATTTGAGGTGCTAAAAATGCTAATTTCCACTACAAAATGGAAAATCACAAAAATATTTAAAATGATAATAGTTATAGCCACTTGTAAGAACATAGGCCAGTAATATAAATAAGACCCAGGAGTACCTGTGACTCTTGTCCTGAATATTCACAAATGGCTGTGGCACCTATAGCCCTTTTATAAGGACTGCTGGGTACATGAGTTTGCTTTTAAAACCACTGATCAAAATAGCAGATGTTCCACATAAAGAACTTCTCTTCATTTTATTCAAACAAATAAATAAATATACATAATTTACAATCTTATTTGTTATAACCATGAAAAAATATTTCATTTATTAGACATTTTTAAGAGACTACTTGGAATTTCCTAACAGCTTTCAAAATTATGAGAGGCATGGATTAGGTGATTCAAGATCAATCCCAGTTTCATTATCATCACCCACAATCACTATGATAAACCATCAGGGAACAGAGCAGACAACAAAATTTTATCACTTGAGATTCTTTTTGGTGGGATATTAAAAAGCCTGTGATTATTCATGCTGGAAACTGTAATCTTACATCAGCAAATACTGGAGTAAAATCTGTTTGTATGACCAAATGGTATATTCTCAGTTCAGAATAGTATGACTTGCTTATTTAAGGCTCAATATTTTGAATGAGAGAAAAACAACTATTTTTGATGTACTATAAACCAATATAGGCAAAGATAGCTAAATATATACATATTATTGGTAAAGTGACTTAAATAACCACTTAAAATAATCAAATATGCAATAATTAAATGTATTAAATAATTAATTATCACTTGAGGTAATTAAAAATAAATGTTTTGGTTTCTTGAAGAAGTAACTTCAAAGTGGTTTGCCAAAGCATAAATATCAAATATAATTATGAAATTTTAACCCCCGTTGCTAAATCCAAGTTGATATAATTCACTCTTAGCAGTATGAGGCCTCACTAATACTGTTGCTATTTAAAGAAGCTGCTCCAATACTCAATCAACTATCTTTACCCATCACTGGGCCACTTACTCAGAAGATTGCCTGACTTTGTGTGATTCAAGCATATTTGCCACAAGGCCTAATTTTCTGATCTCAACAGCTTCAGTTGGAAGAGAAATGGGGAAAAAAATGGGAGAATCAAGGAAGAATGCTAGTGGGAAATAGGGCAATGCCATAGGGTAAGAGAAATTGGTATGTAGAAAGATTTGGGGCAGAGACTGACAAAGAGGGGACAAATTGTTTGGCTAATAGTCCAACGGTTTACAAGCAGAAAGCAGAAGTTATCACCTTGAGATTAAAAACCTTCTAGTCCCTGAGCAATTAGAATTTATTAATCATCTGCTATATTCCAGGCATTATTTTAAGTGATGGGGATATCAAAAAAGGCAAAAGACAGTCCCTGCTCTCATGGGATTTAAAGGAAGATTGCTAGAAAGACAGAGAATCGTCACTTCTAATAAAAAGAATTGAATAGCTTAGTTCAAACACACTTGTTGAAAGCCCACTACATACTAGAGGCTACGAAACATTCAGATCCCCCACCAAAGAAATGAGGTACAAGATCTTTGTTTCCCCCAAAACTGATACTTTTGTAGAGTGTACAGAATACACAAGCATAAAAATGACCAAAAATATGAGTTGTGCCAATTAGTACAAGTGACTTGAAGGCAAACTAAATGCACACATGAGGAAAGAAACATTTATTAAGCACCTACTATGTTCCAGGTACTATGCTAAATGATTTTACTAACGTATCATTTGATCCTCATAACAACTATGAAAAGTAGGTGCTAATATTATCCCTACTTTACAGTGCCTTCCTCCTCCCCTATCAACAATTCTGAGCACAAGAGTAAATAAGAGTGAAGTTCACCTCCCCTTTGACTACCAGCCTTGAGAGATCACGTTGCCATGGAGATCCCGAAGTAGCAGCTCTATAGATAACACAAGTTTAGAGGAAGCTGGTCACCCCACAAGACTGGGCATGCACCCACGCATGAGCCTGCGGGAATTGACTGAAGCAAAATGAGAGAGATCTGCCAGCCTTGACCCTCAGTCATCTACATCAATGTGCAACTGGGACAGACTAATGTTGGCCTTCTCTTCTTACTAACTAGCTTCTTCAGGCTGTAGGGATTTTGGCTTCAGTCACAGCTCTTGACCCCTCCTCCTTCAACTACATGGCCTGGATCCATTTTTTCACAACAATTCTGCCCACCATTTGCCCAGAGACTCCTAGATTGTTGCATTCTCCTGATAAGTAAATTGGTTTCAATCAGTACCATGGAACCCACCCAGTCATGGTTTATGATGGGATGTAGGTGACATAGTAGATATGGCAACAGACTTGGAATCAGTAAAAACCTGAGTTCAAATCCTGCCTCAAACACCTAACCCTTCTGTCTGACAGGTAACCACCCCTAGCTAATGGACTTCGAGGGATTCCTGTGGAAACCCCAAGTGGCTTTCATGTATGGCACATCGGTCATACATCTGCTAAATAAAGAACCCATCAGCCCCAGAAGAATGAGTTTCTCTGTTGTGCTATAGCCCCAGTATCTCCTGGCCCATAGCCTAATATGGAACCAGCTGCCTCAAATGAAAATTTTGTGCATCCCTTGGCAGACCTGAGTTCAATAAGAACAGGCAGAATATAGCCAACAGTGACTGATCTTGCTAGGATTCACCAAATACATCCACACCCTAACACATCTTTCTCCTTAAATCCACATCCCTCTTCTCAACTTTCTCATTCCTGTGAAGGTCACTACCACCTGCCCAATAACCAGGCTCAAAACCTCAGTATCATTTTTAACCCCTCATTTACACTCACTACATATATCCAGTCAGTTGTCAAATCTTGGTTGGTTTTTTTTTTTTTTGGTTGTTTTTGTTTTTTTAGGCAATTGGAGTTAAGTGATTTGCCAGGGTCACACAGCTAGTAAGTGTCAAGTGTTTGGTCTGAGGCCAGATTTGAAATCAGATCCTCCTGACTTTTAGGGCCAGTGCTCTATCCACTGTGCCACCTAGCTGCCCCTCAAATCTTGTTCTTACTATCACACCCCTTCTTTATACCACCTTCTCTCCACTCACACACCACCACCCTAGGGCAATCCCCCTGCCTGAAGTATTTCAATGGCCTTCTGGTTGGCCTTTCTTCTTCAAGTGTCTCCCCACTCAAAACATTAGGCTGCCAAAATGATTTTCCTAAAGGACAGGTCTTATCTGTACAAAAATATTTATAGCAGCTCTTTTTGTGGCAACTAAGAACTGGAAATTGAGGGGATGCCCATCAACTGGGGAATGGCTGAACTAGTTGTGGTATACGATTGTGATGGAATATTATTGTGTATAAAAAATGACTAGTAAGATGACTTCAGAAAAAAACCTGGAAAGATTTACATGAACTGATACAGAGTGAAGTGAGCAGAAGCAGAAGAACATTGTATACAGTACCAGCAGAACTGTGAATAACTTGGCTGTTCTCAGCAATACAATGATCCAAGACGATCCCAAAGGAGTCATGATGAAAAATGCTATCTGCCTTCAGAGAAAGAACTGAAGGAGTCAGAATACAGCCCAAAGCATACTATTTTTCACTTTCTTTCTTTTTTTAATGTTTGAGTTTTCTTCCACAAAGTGATTAATATGGAAATGTTTTATATGATTGCACATATATAAACTATATTATCAGATTTGCTTACCATCATGGGGAGTGGAAAGGGGGGGAAGGAAGGGGCAAAATTTGGAACTCAAGACTTTAAAAAAAAGGATGTTAAAAATTATTTTTACATATAATTGGAGGAAATAAAATATTTCTAAAAATAAATAAAAATAGGGGCAGCTAGGTGGTGCAGTGGATAGAGCACTGGCCCTGGAGTCAGGAGGACCTGAGTTCAAATCCGACCTCTCAGACACATAACAGTTACTAGCTGTGTGACTCTGGGCAAGTCATTTAATCC
>NW_020954552.1:4056482-4090300 GCF_900497805.2 Vombatus ursinus
GATAGATAGATAGATAGATAGATAGATAGATAGATAGATAGATAGATAAAAATAAAGTACAGGTCTGACCGTGTCACTTCCCTAAACTTCCCACTTCAATAAACTCTGGTGATTCCCAATTAACTCTAGAATAAAATATAAACCTCCTTTTTTGGCACTCAAAGACCTTCACAACTTGGGTCCTTTCTATCTTTTCAGTCTTCTTACATGTTACTCTCCTCCATGAGCTATATGGATAGCTAGGTGGCACAGTGAATAAAGTGCCAGGGCTGGAGTCAGGAAGACGCATCTTCCTGAGTCCAAATCTGACCTCAGACACTTACTAGCTAGGTGACCCTGGTCAAGTCATTTAACGCTGTTTGCCTCAGTTTCCTCATCTATAAAATGAACTAGAGAAGAAAATGACAAACCACTACAGTATCTTTGTCAAAAAAAACCCAAATGAGGTCACAAAGAGTCAGACATGATTGAAAAATGACTAAGCAAACAAATGTATTCTAGAGTCAGTTAGCTGTTCTTCATACATAAGACACCATCTCCTGACTAGGCCTTTGCATTGACCCCCATCATAGTGATGTTCTCTCTCCTCACCTCTGACTCCTTAGTTCCTGGCTTCCTTCAAAATTCAGGCCAAAAACCATCTTCTTCAGGAGGCCTTTCCTAGCTACCACCCCTTTCTCTCTAACATTATCTTCAGTAATGATACATGTGTATATCTACATGTGTGTATATATATACATATATATTGTACATACATCATTATTTGTACATCAGAATGTGAGCTTCTTGAGAACCAGGATAGCATTTTTTGCCTTCTTCTGTTCATCTAGCACTTAGCACAGTACCTGGCACATAAGTGCAAATAAATGCTTGTTGACTGGCTGAATAACAAGTGTACCCAAAGAGACAGGCTTCCATTTGAGCGTGAGTTGTCTACGGTCTAGTCATGCACTACACCTTCTCAATCCCAGAACTTTACTGTCCAGATAGCTTGGTCCATGAGGACCCACGCAGTTCAAGGGGAGGTAGGGAGAGACATAACCCAAACTGATACCCTGCTGCATCACAGAGGGAGCATGCATTGGGGAATGTGGGGGTGGGGCTGTGAAATCAGGGGATGCCAAACCAAGGATCCCAGGTAGTAAGAAGGCATCATGGCCTATTAGATTGAGAGGCTCACTCTTCCCACCCATGCCCTAATTCCCAACTTCTAGGATAACATTGCTCTCAGTAGTTATGTTCACAAAGCTGGGGAATCTGCATCCTGTTTCAGGTTCAAGAGAGGAATGGAATGAGTGGCAGATGATGTTGTGGACCCCTCAGGTACAGCTCAGGGCTTACTGGAGCATCTGGCACACCGTAGGTGTGTAACAACTGTTCACTGAATTGAAGTTTGACTATACAGTTATGCCATTTCTGTTGCAAATTTCTCCCATGGTTTTTTCAGATATTCACAAACGTATTCTTCTATTACCTGGGGATTACCAGGTAATAGTTTATCTCAATGACATTATGAAGTCTCTTTGCAATTGCTCCCTTTTTTAAAAACTGTCCTCCAGTCACTGAAGCAGAACTAGCTATTCATAATTTTGGAGAAATACCCATCTGAGTAGGAAAAGCTGGAATTCCTCAGATGGAGAAGAGTCTGGAAGGGGAGTATTATTGCACCTGCCAAGTGCGGTGACAATATTGCAATGAGAGGGAACCATATCGATCAAGGCCCCACAATGACTTCAGTATCAATCTGCAGGAAACTGATCTTAGTTTTCTCAGTATTGACGGCTCCCAGATCTACATAGGCAACCAGAGAATTTTTTATGGATTCTTGTAACATGGAGGAAGGATTAGACATGTTCTGTTTGGCCCCAGGGACAGAACAACAAGCAATATATAGAAGTTGCAACAAGGCCAATTTAAGTGTGAAGTCAAGAAAAGCTTCCAAACAATTTGAGCTGTCCAACAGTAGAATGGGAGGCCTTTGGAAGTGGTGAGGTTCTTCTTCCATGGAGGCTCTCACGTATGGTTTGGACTAGATGAATACTCAAGTCCCTTTCAGTTCTCAAATGCTGTAATCCAGTAATAAAAATGAATGAGCCAAAATGCTGTTTACCCCTGCCCCTCTGACACCATTTATATGGTGACATACTCCTTTGGCATGGCTCCAAGCTGGCATCTCCATCTCCTGACGCCATTCAATCCTATGCATACTTTTTTCTCAGATGCTAAATACTAGCCAAGAAGATTTACACAATTTCAAGAAAAGTCCTGCCGGCAATTAAAGTAGTATTTGAGTCTTGGTGCCATCACTTGAATGAGACCCAGAATCACAGTACCCTGAGCAAATTTAACACATCAGAAAATTAAGCCAGTAACAGATAAAATGGCCACTTTTTTCCTACTGGTTTAACTTTTTCCTTGTGGATTTTCCAGAACATCGCAAACAGCAAACAGATGCATTGTCTGGGAAAGTGAAGAATCCCTGTTCCTCCACATTCCCCCAACCCACCCCCCCCCAACGTGAGCCACAAATAACATTGCCATATGAAAATTATGGAACCATTCAGGCCCAAACAATGAAAGGTGCAAGATACACACAGCTTGGAGCAGCTTTAAGTCACCTAAATAGGATGGAGCAATGTTGGGTGGGCTGCTTCATCTTGGATCAAGAGTCTATGGCCCACTTGAAGATGCTTAATGGGAGGTGGGATGATGACAACCCATAGACAGAACACATAAGGTTACACAAGATACTATGTATATAAGCAATTCTTGACCCTTTTGGTGTCATGAATACTTTGGCAGTCTGATTAAGCTTATGGACCCCTTCTCAGAATAATGCTGTTAGTTCATAAAAGAAAACCAATTATTGCCAGAAGAAAATACACACACACAAAAAAAAAGAAAATACACAAAATGAATATGTAAATATAAGACGAAGAGGGGAGAGGAACTAAGTTTTCATATGGAAGGTGACATGAGTTGAGTTTTCAAGTAAAGTAGAGATTCTAAGAGGAAGGTAGAAGACCACTAGTATAGCCTCATGAGTGTATATCATGATTACTTTATTCAAGAAGATAGTTGTAAGGTGGTAGATGTGACCAGTGCCAAAAAGCTTCAACTCCTCCCCTCTAAAATTAAATTGATTATATTTTAATAGGAAAAATAACTGGTTACCAATTGGGCAATCATTTCAGAATTAGCTCTCTGTGGGTAACGGTTAGATTATTAACTGACTAATCATTTCTGCATTAAAGGATTAAGATGACATGAAGAGACTATAGGAAATCACAACAGCCCTAACCTAAGCTTTTAAAACAAGCTTTTGAAACTATATTGAGAAAAATGCTCTAGTTCCTGGTTAAAGATAGAACAGTGGCAAGTTTAAGCAGCAGAAAAGGCTCATTAGCAAAGTCACAATCTTTTTTCTTACACTTCATATGAATTGCCTCTTCAGATAATAGTCTCCGCCTTTAATAAGAGACCATTAGTGGCCGTTAAGAAATGCTGCTTCACAAGGAGGTCAAAATTTCATGAGTCTTAAATGTCACACCAGGGAACCACAAAGTCAGTCAACATTTTCATATGGAAACACCTGTACTCGAGGAAAAAGGCAAGACAAATTAAGACTGACTTTCTGAATTGCAATATAAACTAAATGAAGATGAATGCATGAATTTGCTTATTTGTTCCTTCTGACTATTGGTTCTCAGCCATTATAGTCTTAAATACTATATAAGAGCACTGCCTTCAACAGCAAGCAGATAAAAAATTCATTACATTTACAAAAATAACATAGCTGGTCACTTGAATCATTCAAATTGAGACTGTCAGGCTATTGTTCCTTGCTGTGTTACAAAGCTCTCATCTCATTTTCTCTATCTTTTTATAAGACTTTCTTTGAAGGACTATTTGTTTTCAAAGTTTTCATCAGAATGTTTAATGAAAAAACTGGTTACCTGTAATACCAATAACAATAATAGTAAATGTGTGTTTTAAGCACTTCATAGAGAGCACAAGAGGTGCTGAAGCAAAAGGACCTTTATCCTAAACATGAGCCAGAATCTCTTGATGTCCAAATCCCTGCTTGTTCTAACCAATTAAACTCAAAGTTGCCAAAAGAGAAGTAAATTTCTCAGAGTTAATTTAATTAGGATGATTATGAGATGTATTTTTCATAGCAATGTTTAATTCAGTGTTTATGTAAGTAAGCATTAGTGATTAAATTTTTACCATATCACAGCACTTAGGCACAGCATGGCAGTCACCAGAAACCTGAGCAGCTCCCCACCAGTACACAAAAGACTGTATTTATAGAGCACTGGCCCTGGAGTCAGGAGGACCTGAGTTCAAATCCTATCTCAGACCAGACACTTGACACTTACTAGCTGTGTGACCCTGGGCAAGTCACTTACCCCAATTGCCTTGCAAAAAAAGAGACTGTACTTTATCCCCCAAAAATTGTAGTAATTATACATATAAAAAATAAAGGCCTTTAAAAGCCATTTTCCTGGGATTCAGTATTTTCAAAAACACAAACTCAAAAGTCACAGAGAAATTCCAAAACATTTTTCTTATTAATTCTGTGCAGTTCTGATCAGCATACTTTTAATACAATTAGTAGTTGTTAAACTTTTATTTCTTTGAACCTTCATTAATACTTTTTTCCAAGAGTTTAGAGGTAGCTCTTTAACAAATTATGAATTACTGAATGAAATATTACCTCCCTGAGCATCAGTGTATTGAATGATACTTTACACATGAGATAAGTCCTATAATGCTGTCTTTATTCAATGTTCCACGGTTGCTCGTTTCTCCTTCCTATTGGTATTGGGTTTTGCTTACATCAAATATTCATCTTTGAATCCTGCTTCATAATTTTCTGGCCTCAAGTCCAAGTTCTGATATTCATTTGCTACACCAGACAAAGCAATTATTATTCTAAAATGTAATCAATGTATATTTCATTATTAAAGATGATAAAGAATTTAAATGTTCCTCAGTTATGCTCAAAAAAATGAGAATAGTAATTTTCATTCATGAAAAAAATAGTTTATAATTGATTTTATTGCAATACAATTATTTTACTCTATTGGTCTAACTTTGAAAACAATTTTAAGATACAAATTATTTCATTTACATAAGAAGTCCTATCACTTTGGGGGCTTTCCCTTTTTACCTTATTTTGTCAAAAATCATTAGCACCTTTTCTATTTATTGGAGATGGATTTGTGCAACACAAAACTTGCTAAAATACTCACTGCTATGAAGAAATTAAGCCAATAACATATTCTAAATTATATTACAGTGAAAGAAGTTCAGTATAAATAATTATGTGACATGGAGACATTATTTGACCCAGATACATCTAAATATGTGGTACATATATATACATAAATATATGGTACATACCAACTTTATAAGTTGGTAAGTATTGATACAGGTAAAAGAAGTCCTCAGCATAGAATGAGTGTTAAGGTGGTTCTACCTTGTTAGAACCAAGGCTAGACCTTTCACTCTGGCCAAATACTCAACCTGCTTCCTTGTTAAGCACAGAGATGTTCACCAAAAAATGGCCACCAAAAAAATGGATCATTTTTATGGTAGTGGCAATCGATGAAACAAAAAAAAAAAAATTAACAGCCCTTAGTCCTGTGTGGTTTTCCTTCAGCTTCACTGTCAGTGATAGTGACAGATAGAAAAGAAGGATATGGTTCCAAAAAATTGAGTTTTTAGACCACTTATAGTCATTTTATTAATTGTACTTTCAGTACTCTGCTGTTGTTCAATTCTTTTAGTTGTGTCTGACTCTTTGTAACCCCAATTTGGGGTTTTCTTGACAAAGATACTGGAAGGATTTGCCATTTCCTTCTCCAGCTCATTTTACAGATAACGAACTGAGGCAAACAGGGTTAAGTGACTTGCCCAGAGTCACACAGCTAGTAAGGGTCTGAGGCCAGATTTGAACTCAGGAAAATGAGTCTTCCTGACTCCAGGTCTAGCACTCTATCAATCCACTGTGCCACCTAGCTGCCCCATTTTTTTTTGTTTTTTTTTTGTTTTGTTTTTTGTTTTTTTTTAATATCGTTTCCTATTATTTCTCTTCTCAAAGACTTCCCTTAAGTTAAATATTTTTGTCTTCTAAATTTTTTAATCTCTTTTACATATTTTTGAAAGACTTCTTTTCCTGTTTTTTTAATTTTTATTTATCTTATTTTTTTAATTTATGGAATAAAAAAGCAATTCCATAGCATAGTATAATAAAAAAAAAAGATGATTACACATGAAACTGTAAATCTATTATGTACAACTTGCTATCCTTTTTAAATATATAAAGTTGTCATGTAAATTTCTTTTTTCCCTTTTTTTCTTTCCCCCTACCCTAAAATTGGCTACCATTAGACACAAATAGGTGTATACATACACACACACATAGATAAAATTATTCCATAAATAGTTGTATTTATCAGTTCTTTCTCTGGATAGAGATAGCATCTTTCTTCATAAGCCCTTTATAGTTAATTTGGGTATTTATAATAGTCAAAATTACTTATTTACTCAAAGTCATTCTTAAAACAATATTGCTATTACTATATACAATAGTCTCCTGGTTCTGCTCATTTTGCTTTTCATTATTTTGTGCATTATTTTGTACTACCATTTTTAGTACTCTAAATGTGAGCTTTTTTTGTGTAGCTTAGGTGAGTGTGGTGCAAACCCCTAACTCTCTCCAGGCTCTCCTAGGCTAGAGCTAGCTCACTCAACCCACCTGCATCCATGCTTCCAGGTAAAAAAGATATGATTCCCCAGAGGTAGTGGCCACCTACAACTCACCTACAACTCATTCTCAATCATAGTGATATCCCTGGTAGGGAGGGGAGAAATATATGTCTACTATTTACAACTCTAGCTCCTGATCACCCACAAGTGTGTTTCCAATTTAAACATATAAGCCAAGATGACACCTTTAACTCTTTATCATGAAAGTTACTGAACATAATATAAAGCAATAATAATCATAAAATGACAATTCCTCTCCTCCCATAAACTTGAATCATTCCACCCCACCAATGCACATAATGTCTGTGGGGTAGAACTGGCACAAACTTACATAAACTTAACAATAAAGCATGTGATTAGGGAAACCCACATGCCAAAGGCAATTAATGACTTTAGAGTAGTACTTAGTGCTCTTGGTCCTTTCAGGAACATTCTGCACCATGCATCACCTACTGAACAAATATGTTTCTCTGCTACTCCTTGCCTCTGAGGCAACATTAAGGTCTTTTATCAAACAGCGTCCATGACCTACAACCTTCAAAATGTCCTAAGTTGGCTCCTTTACTGAGTGCTGAGTGACTATTAAACTTAGTAAGTTCCCTTAAGGCTGAGTTTTTCAAAACCATGCAGGTTGGCTTTCTGGGCTGTGGGGTATTTCCCTCTTTTGAACTATAGAGGGCAGTAAAGGGCAATGTTGATGACCCTGAGGCAAGCTACAGATGGTAAAGAAAGCAAGCTAGCCTTTTTCCCCACTTAGCTCTTCAGGCAGTGGACCATTCTGCTTTCTCCAATCAGGTCCCAAAAGCAGAGCTTTCCCCTAAACAGATCATCTCCTTGCATCAACTACAGAGCTTTTGTCTCCAGTCCACTCGTTTCATCTAAGCTATGCTGAGATCTCTTAACTCTTGTCAATCTGGTTTCTGATGTCTCAGTTTATCCCTTCTAATTCCCCAGCTTCACTCCACTCCAGGCTTCTCAAGTGGCATACCTGCCTCAAATCAAGATGTGGAGTGCCTCCTCATGTGTAGTGACTTACCTCTCTTAGGCTGAAGAACCCAAAATCCCCACTTCTATCATGCACAATGTAAATAATTAATGTACAATTTTCCCACAGTCCCAAAACAGTTCTCTGATTCACAGCAATAAATTTCTGGGTCCTAAAAACAAAGATATGTAAATTTGCTGCTAGAAAAACAATACATGGCAACCATCAGTCTGCATTTTTTGCATCATAGAGAGGCTGCTTTCACTCAGGTCCCCTCAGAACTATTTGTGTTCTCCTCCTCAAACTGCTTTTCTCTGTGTTTATCACACAAATGTCCCTTTTGTGTCCCTTTTAGTCCACACATAAGAGGGGAGCGGGAGTAACCTCACTTTTGTCAAACCATCAACAAGTTGATATGCCAAAGTAATTGAAGCAAATGAATACTGAGATTTTCAATAAAAACAAAGGGATAGAAAAAAAAACTGTAGCTGAGTAGAACAATGCATGGGTTGTCCTTGGAGAAGTGAACCAAGGTAAGGAATAGAGTGGTTTACTGTGCATTCCACAGTAATATATATAAAAACTTTATGTAGTATTTAGCCATCTCTCCCTAAAATGTCTATGATGAATATAAGCAACAAAAAACACAAAGAAAATAAAATAATTGTCATTTATGATACAATATAGTCAATTTAATTTTTTTGTGATATTGCTCATTACTTTCATGGAAAATGTCCTGTACCCAGAATTGGAAAAAGAGAAGAGTGAATTACATTGATTCTACAGTTCTTAAACTGCTTCCTAATGCAAAAGGCCAATCTTTTAGCACCAATAAATATTCTACTAAATTGCTAGTTATGGAATGTTCCAGTCTCAGGACAATGTAAGGATGTGTGTTTGGTGGAAATCGGCTGCAGAATTTTGTTGCTTATGGTTTCCTCAATAGGAATCATGTAAATCTGTGGTATCAAACTCAAATTGAAAAGGATCCCTTTGGGTAGCATATTGACTTAGAAAACCACAAATTATCCATGTTTTATTATCTATTTTTCATTTATTTTGTTAAACAATTCCCAATTGCATTTTAATCTAGCTCCTACTGCCCTGGAGAGTTAGTTCATGCTGTAGGGCTTAAGTTTGACATCTCTGGTATGAAAGATACCATCTAAGGTAATACTAAATACTATAAATACTGATAAATGCTAAAACCAAATTCTAAAAGACTCAAACAAGCAACCCAGCATAATAGGCAGGTTCTCTACATAGGATATACTGAAGAACATCGGCAAAATTCCAATAGGTTCATAAGGCATAGAAGGATTTCAATCCTTACTAGCACAGAGAGTATCCACACTGATTAGATTACAACCCCATCCATGTACAATGACATCACAAAATATGGCCCAAAAGGTGGTTGTCTCAGGTAGAAATGTCCATAAGTGCTTATTTATATCAGAAATTGTCACCAAAAAATAGCCAAAGTATATGGGTTTATGCAATCTATAAAACATAAATGTGCTTTTACATCTATTTAATGAGCTTCTTCAAATGAAAATGGCTATTTGAGTAGGGAATGGAGAAGAAATGGTAAAAAAAATAAAAGTCCCACTCAAGTATTAGCAAGGTATTCCAATTATTTGTCAGATGAACATGTGAAAATATCATCATAAAGGAAAATTTAGGTTAATTAGTTATTGCTGCCCAGCTATAAGAAAAATATTAATTATAGAATACAGATATCTGCCAAAATTTTTCATGTAATTGACTTCATTTCATAAAGACCAAGAAACATAAGGATTTGTCTAGCTAGTGGAATGAATTTACAATTCTGACAAATGGACATTATTCTTTCTTTCCTCTCCTAACAACAGAACAACTACAAGAGAATTAACTATACAAGGAAACAAATTGCTTTCATAGTGCAAAATGAAGTGGATTTGGCTATGAAAGTTCATTTCATCTTACACATGTTTTGAACCCGTGCAATCTAAGGGATAGAGTACCAGATAGAGTACCAGGGCAGGAGTCACAAAGACTCATCTTCACGAGTTCAAATCTAGCCTCAGACACTTACTAGCTGTGTCACCCTGGACAAGTCACTTAACTCTACTTGCCTCAGTTTCCTCATCTGTAAAATTAGCTGGAGAAGGAAACCACTATGGTATCTTTGCCAAGAAAACCCTAAATAGGTCATGAAGAGTCAGATAGGACTGAAAGACTAAACAACAACAATCTATGTTCAAATCTTAGATGTAGTTCATGTGATTTGCATTCATACATCCTTCTCTCCCCCCAAATAAATCCTAAAATTTGGAGCAGAAAAGGACCTTGGAAGTCAGCTAGACAAACACTCTCATTTTACAGATAAGTAAATAGCACTGTGTGTGGCGTAATTTCAATCAAAGGACCTACTTTTGAAGCCTATTACCTGTGTGATCTTAGGTAAGTCACTTTATTTCCTCCAGGGACAGTTATATAGCATAGTGGATAGAGTGCCAGGCCTGGAGTCAGGAAGATGATATCAAATTTAGCCTCAGACACTTACTAACTATGTAACCTTGGGCAAGTCACTTAACCCTGTTTGCCTCATCTGAAAAATGAGCTGGAGAAGGAAATAACAAACCACTCTAGAGTTCTTGCCAAGAAAACCCCAAATGGGGGTCATGAAGAGTCAGACTTAACTGAAACAACTGAATGACAACAACAAAAACTAGGCCTATGCCCCAAAAAATCAAAGAAAAAGGAAAAGAACAATATGTACACAATTATTTGTAGCAGATCTTTTTGTAGTAGCCAAAAGTTGGAAGGAAAGGCTTTGTCCCCCTATTGGGGAATAGCTAAACATATTATAGTATATGAATGTAATGAGATTTTATTGTGCCATAAGAAATTATGAAATTGATAGTTTCAAAGGAAATAGGAAAGACTTCTATGAACTAATGCAGAGTGAAGGGAGCAGAATGGAAGGAACAATTTATACAATGACAGCAGTACTGTAATAAAACAACAACATTGAAAGACTTTAGAACTCTGATCAATGCAATGATAAATCAGAAGTCCAGAAGACAAAAGATAAAAACATACCTCTCACTTTCTGCCAGAGAGATGATGAATTTAAAATGAAGAGAAAGACATATGTTTTCAGGCACAGCCAATATGGGAATTTGTTTTGTTGGACTATGCATGTTTACGATGAGGGATTTGTTTTTTGTTTTTGTCTTTTCAGTTCAATAGGGGGGGTGGTTAGTGGGAATGACAGATGACAAGTGCGTGTAAAAATAAATATTTATTAAAAGGAGGAAAGTGCACAGAGAAATGTGAAGATGAAAGCCCTCTGACTAGATACATCAGGGTTGGTTTCACAGAGGTAAAAAAAAAACACCTGTATAGTGCCTTGAAGCAACAGACTTCAGCTGATGGAGATTGGAGGCAGATAGGGGTGGTCGGGGAGCCCATTATAGGCTGCTGAATGGTGTGAGCAAAGGCAGTGACATACAGAGCTAGTGGAGGGAAGGGAGGGGGAATGAGAATCTCTCAGAGAAAACGTTAAAAACATAACAAAGAGAAAAGAAGACAAAATAGCTTATAGAATACAAAGGACCCCACTCTGCGTCTGCTCAAGGACAAGAAAAAGCAAGCATGACGTGGACGTTTCATTAAGGGGGTTCAGTGCACAACTTTACTAATGTCCTTTCTTCAATAGGGCCAACCAGAGAGAAAGGAGGAAAGGGAAGTGCTGAAAGCATCTGGTCAAGGGGACAGATGAGCCCCCAAGAATTATCAAGGTAGGAGAATCTAAACTAAAAACCACCCCCAGTCATTTGTAAATGAGAAGTTCGCACAGATCCTGGTGCCATGCTTGATCTTAGATAATATGTAAAGTTCCCTCCAATCCCAGTAGTCAGGCAACTAGGTTATAGAGCACTGGACCTGGAGTCGGGAAGATCTGAGTTCAAATTTGGCCTTACACATTTACTAGCTGCAGGACACTAGGCAAGGTACTTGACCTCTGTTTGCCTCAGTTTCCTCAAATATAAAATGGGTTTAATAATAGTTGTGAGAATCAAATGAGATAATATTTGTAAAGCACCTGGCACATAGTAGGAGCTATATAAATGCTGATTCTTTCCCCCATAGTCTATAATTTTAATAACTCGCTAGAAGATATCATGTGAGAGATATACATCAGTCTCCTTAAGTGCTGAGAAATTTGAATTATATATTTAAAGTAGAAAATTATCTTAGATGTCAAGTTCAGCCCTTCCCTTTTATATATGAGGAAACTGAGGCTAGCCTAACATCTGGTGCATGTGCATATGTTATCAGTTTGCTAAGATAGCATCATCCATGTTCAAGATGCTAGGGAGTTTCTTCCAAAAGAAGTATGAGGACTGACCCTATCACATGGCTGGAAAGAACTTTTTTCCCCTGGCTTTGTAGCGAGCACTGTCAGTATCTTCAAAATGACCTGAGTCAGCATTGGCAGGGCCTTTCCTATATTCACAGCCAAAGAAATGAGATCACACCTTCATTTTACTTCATGTATGAGAACTATACTACAAGGAAGGGCCATGGGGTCTCCCTCCCCCAACTACCACCCCCCAAAGCCACAAGGAATGATTCTGGGTCTTTGATCTTTTTGTTTGTTCTTTTCTGTTCTAGGTACAGGAAGTGGAACTGTATCCTTGATTGGGAGTAGTAGGTCCAGAAGTCCAGGAATCCAGGCTGGGTGTTTCAGCTAGGATACCTGCAATGCCCTGAGGAGTAAGAGTCCAGGACTCCAGCCTAGTGGAAGCTGGCATCACTGCCAGCTGTAGACACGAACTGGGTGGGACTAATACTATATAAACGAATTTATAAACCTAATCTCCCCCCATATACTCAGACTGAGGTGGTGTAGGAATTGTGTCTCTAAGGAGGAAATTCCTCCCCTCCCCTCAGGGGAAATGTGGTATGTTTGTTCTTGATATATTTGTAAAGTAAATATCCCTTTGTAAAAGCCAATTGATGTTAAGTGGTTGAATGGAATTGGGGTTTCACAGATAGTGGGGGCTTTAGCCAATGGCAAAAAAAAAAATAATAAACTCACCAATCTCCAAAGAGTAACTGGTAAGGGAAAGATAAGGAGAAGAGATTTAACAGGCCTGGCCCTGAGAGGATAGGGCTGGACAAATAATTGGAAACCCAGGGGATGACCATCAATTGGAATATGACTAAACAACTTACAGTATATAAATCCAATGAAATACTATTGTTCTACAAGAAATGACAAAGGGGATGGTTTCATAAAAACCTGGGAAAACTCGTATAAACTGATGTAAACCAAAGTGAGCAGAACCAGAAGGACAATTTATACAGTAATAGCAACATCGTAAAAAATAACTAACTTTGTGGCCCACCACAATTCCAAAGGACTCATGACGAAAACATGCTACCTATCTCCAAATAGAGAGTTGCTTGACTCAGAATACCTGTGGAAGTATATATTCTTCTATTTCTTTCTTTTTCTTGCTTCTTTGTTGGCCATGGGGGGTGGGGCGGAGATGGCTGGAATGAAAATTGTTTCACATGATTATAAAATCAGCGAGAGAGCGAGAGAGGGCTAAAGTCAATCATGTTACATCTGGGAGGAGGGAAGCACTGAAGGAGAAGCTCCTTGCATTTGCTGTGACAATTGTCACATTTCCTTAAAACATTCCCTTGTTCAATCAGCTTGGTAGTTAAGGTCAGAAGCTAGGGGTTGGGGGGAGGGAGAATTCCTGATCGTGAAGAACAGTATTTTATTTTCTTTTTTTTCCATCAGACCATACTTCCATGACATTTTTATAACCTCATTATGTAATGGTGATTTTTTTATAGTGTGTTTTGTTTGCTTCCTTACAGTTCCCTGCTGAAGCCTGGGATGGGTCAGGGTGAGAGCTGAGGGAACGTTTTCTAGCAGTGGCTTTGATGTGTAATTTGGGGAGTTTATGTGCTGAGGGAGAGGCTGAGGTTGTAGTGGGCTAGTGTTTTTAATCTTCGTACTTGGCTATCAAGGGCATTTGCTTGTATCTTCTGGGAAATATTGTAACAACAATAATACTTCAAATTATGTTGTCAGAAACATAAAAACAATTTTTATAACTGTGGTAACTATGCACAGGCACAGATAATATTTTGTCTAATCATAATAAAGAGATCTAAACATGCCCTGATTTGTCGGTATTTGTGTTATTTCTCCATGGCATGACTATCATAAACTCCCCGAAGGAAATTTGAACGCCACAGTGGTTGGAGCACTGTGAGAAGCAATGGAGAGGAAACTAACTGATTCAGGTCCCACCTGGAGAGTTGCTTTTCACATCTCGTTAGCAACTGTGTAGCTCACAGAACTATGAAGTTTTACAAATGGGAAGAAAAGAAGACACTTAAAACCTGTAAAACTTATTTTAAGCAGACCTAAATTAGTGTTAATGCTAAAAGTATTAAATAGTGGAAGGCATAGCCTGAAGAAGTCATCCCTTTACAATCTTCACTGTCAAAATTAAAATCATTTTTCCTTGGGGACTAAATTGGATGAGAAAAAATAAACAGTAACAGTGCCCTCTCTCCACACAACACTATTCAAAATTACAGACTTAGATCTGGTAGGGTTACATAGAGATTATCTCATTCATGCTTCTCTGGCCAGGAAGGTTTCAACTAAACAAAGACAGAGAATATGACAGGATTCATGGGAATAGGAAGCTTGCTGTAAAGCAGTTACATCACCTGTATTCTAGTGATCTCAGTTAATTTCTATGAACCTCAGATTCCTCATCTGTAAAATGGGGATAAAAAAACTTACACTATCTATTTCATAGGGTAGCCATGAACATTAATACACTACACATCTGACTGTGTTGAATGTCATCTATGGAAACTGCAATTGTAAAGTTACTGACATTACACACACACACACACACACACACACTCACACATACACACGAACACTAATATAATATCTTTCACTATGGAGAAATGAAGTGATAAATCAAAGAATTCATATAAATTCTAAGAGAGGAAATATTAAAATTGATACATTTAATATACCTTATTGAATATAAAAACAAAGGAATGAGCATATATCTAGAAAAAAATCCCAGTAAGAGTCAGATATTCAGTGGATCAGGTAGGTGTCAGTAAAAATGAATGTCCCTGGAACTGAACATAAATAAGCATACTCAGGTATTGTACTAATTCCAACATTGACCTCATAATAATTGAAAATTGACTCTTGTAATATAATACAGCTGTGCAATCATATTTAAACCTAATCATTTCATAGAGAGGAAAGTTGTACAAAAAGGTCACAAACACTTTAATTTCGTGACAGTAAATTTACTCTTTATTCCCAAAGTGAAAATGTCTAATTTCCAAAAGAGCAAACCAATAATTACTTATTATAAAAATATTTTAGTCAATACCTAATTTCTCCATATTGATTACTGTTTGAGACATTTAAAATATACCCTAGAGCAAGAATATATGTTTATAATACTATTCTCCCCACTGACGTTTGTAAGTATTACAGGTATTGATTTAAGACATTCCCTAAATGCCATACTTCATAGTAATCTTATAAAAAAGATGTTCATCCATTTCTAAACAAAAAAATTTAATTAAGAAATATTTGAATTTTAGTCTTATTAAAGATTGTTGTGCATTATGATAGTGACTTCTGTCATCAACTACATTAATAAAAATGTCTTGATTAAACTGTGCATTATGAATTCTGATCTCTCAATAGCATAACAGTGGAAAGAATAGAAATCATTGGAAAAATAAAAAGCTCTGGAAATAATTAACAAAACAAAATCTTTACTTTATGAAGTTCTCTTTCCAAGAAGAAAGACTGGGGTCTTATTTTCCCTTAACTTTCATTCTATGAAACTTACAGCACTTTGTAATAAAATAAAATGATGCTTCATCAGTGTGTTACTGGGAGCACCAAAGCAATTTACAAACTTTAGATCATTAAGTCTATGAGCATCATTGTGAGGCAGGTATTAATATAGCTATTCTCTCCTGAGAAGTTCAATGCACTTGATGTAACATGAAGTTCATTAACTATTTCAATATTTTTGTGAGATGGTAAAAGGACTCAGAGGCTTAACAGAATCACAAAATCTCAGAGTTATTCAGGACCTCAGATGTCATTGAGACTATATCACACCTAAACAGGAGCACACTCTACATCATATCCAACAAGTGGCAAGCAAGTCTTTGCTTGCAGACCTCCAGGAAGAAAGAATTCACTACCTCCTGAAGCAGCCCATTTTGATTTTCCTTATTTCAAACTGAAATTTAATTTTCTACAACTTATACTTAGTAAACTTAGTTCTGCCCCTTGGGGCCAAGCAGAATAAATCTAAATATTTCATCTTCACGAAATAGATTGAAAAATAGCTATCATTCACCTACTACCACCACTCCCCAGATGTTAGTCCTCTTCTCTTACTGTACAATATTCCCAAGTGATCCTCAGATGATATGGTCTCCAATCATTTCATCATCCTAATTGCCTTTTTTTCTGGGTAAATTCTGATTTTTCAATGTCCTTCTCAAAATATGGTGCACATAACTAACCATCAGATGTGGCCTCAGTAGGATAGAGTACCATAGGACTATAACTTTCTTCATTTTGTATCCTTTGTATTCCTCCTAAGATCATGTTATACCACCTTAGGTATACCACCTAAGATCATGTTAGCTTTTTTGACTGCTAGATCACACTATGGGACATGAAGTCCATAAAATCTCCCAGGCAGGTCCTTTTCATATGAGCTATCATCTAGCCATGATTGCTTATCCAGGGGTGGGGAACCTGAGGCCTTGAGGCCACACGTGGCCCAAACTTCACTGTTCTTAGAAGTTTGGATTCAGTCAAATAGTTGCACTTAAGGACCTTGAGGGCCATGTGTGGCCTCAAGGCCTCAGGTTCCCCACCCCTGGGATTCCTATATGCTTGATTTTAACTCAAGTGCAAAACTTTGCTTTTAATTTTATTAAGATTAATATGTTTAGATTATTTAGGTGTTATCCTAATTTTCATTTTTTTAAATGGCATCTGCAAATTAGGGGCCATTAAGCTTGACTTTGATTATTGGCAAAATTTCAAGACATGTTATTAAATTACTAGTGAGGAAACATCCGTTAAAAGGAAAAAGGGATCATAAAGAACTAGCATGAAATCATCAAGCATAAGTCACTCCAGAAGAACCTTATTTCCTTTTTGTTAAAGTTATTAAACTTATTGAAGAAATGCTATGGATATATATTTGCCTAGGCTTTTAAAAAGCTGTTCATAAAGTCCCTTGTGCTATCATTGTGGAATGATAGAGAGATGTGGGCTAGAGGATGATATCACTGTACGGATTTGGAACTGACAACAGTTTGTCATCTTAGAAGAAAGTCTTTACTGAAGGGTTCAACAGATCTGTTCTTGGACATCTGTCATTTAATATTTTTATCAATAGCTTGAATGTCAAAAAGGGAGGAGGAAGGATATATTTGTACAAAAATATTCGTAGCATCTCTTTTTGTGGTGGCAAAGAATTGGGAAATAAAGGTATGGCTGAATAAGTTGTGCCATATGATTGTAATGGAATAGTATTGTGCTGTAAGAAATGACGAGCAGGATGATTTCAGAAAAACCTGGAAAGGCTTATATGAACTGATACAGAGTGAAGTGAGCAGAACCAGGAGAACATTATACACAGTAACAGGACTATAATACAATGAACAACTGTGAATGATGTAGCTATTCTCACCAATACAACAATCCAAGACAAGCCCAAATGATTCTGGTTGGAAGATGCTAACCAAAGAACTGATGGACTCTGAATGCAGATCAAAGCATACTAGTTTTCACTTTCCTTAGTTGGGGGGAGGGTTGGTCTGTGTCTTTTTTCACGTGACAAATATGGAAATATGCTTTGCATGTATAATCTATATAAAATTGCTTACCATCTTACGGAGGGAGAAGGGAAGGAGGGAGAGAATTTGGAACTCAAATTTTTTTTTTAAAAATTAATGTTAAAATTGTTTTTACATTAATTGGTGGAAAATAAAATATTATTTTAAAATAGCTTAAATTAAATTATAGGTAGAATTCTTTTTTAATGTTAATTGATATTTGAGAACAATTATTAAACATTGAACATTTTTGTTTGGTTTACATTCATTTTTCAGTTATGCTCAACTCTTTGAGACCTTTTTGGGCTCTTCTTGGCAAAGATACTGGAGTGGTTTGTCATTTCCTTATTCAGCTCATTTTATAGATTAGGAACTGAGGCAAACAAGGGTTAAGTTACCATTTTTTAAATCTTATGGAGAATGGACAATTATAAATAAATTTTCTCATCAAACAGAGAGAAGCAGTTTATGGTTAAACCAGTTTAAAGAAAGTTTGACAATGTCCAACTAAGTAAAGTCCTCCTAAGAGCATTCAGGAATGAGAGTGAAAAATTGACTACAAACAAAAGATGAAAAATATTTGTAAAAATTATTATAGCCAACTTTTTTTCCATCAAGGTCAATGAAACCACCACATTTGTATTCTGACATCACAGTCTAATATGCATTCATAGAGGATGTAGAAACAGTACTACCGAGGACAAAAAACAGGAAAAGCAGAAGGTTGGATGTAGTATATAGAGAAAAGATATATACTGGAAGTGAGGGAAGTGTGAGGTTGGTGAGGGAAGAGAAATATCAAATGCATGAAAAAGAAACTTAAATATCGTAAGTACTACAAAAGGTAAACAAGAGTTAGTAATTAGACTTATATACTTATTCTTCCATTGCTAAAAAAAAAAATTTTCATACACAAATTGTGGGCATCTTCATTGAGGATTATTACTAGAGAACAAGAGGACTTTTGCAAGCAGTATTCAATAATGGGCAGCATCTTTACCATTTCATAATTAAACTAAAAGATGTAGAGAATATAAGATTCCATTGTGCTCGTTTGTTGATTAGGGAAAAGTTTTTGATTTACAAGAACAAAATGCTGCCTTAAAGACTTTTCCAACAAAGTGTCTCCCATCCATACAACAAGATCATTTAAGGTTCCTTGGAATTTAAAGCAACAGAAATAAATCTATTCAACCATCCTCTGTTAGTAAGCATCAGGCAAAACATATAACAAGAGAATGTATGATCACCACAGGTATTCACCACTGTGATAGAGGAGAGCTAGTACAAAGACTCCATCAAAGAAATTTTCCCAATAGTGAGGTGCTCCAGATGTCCGTATTTGTGGATGACATAATGCCAATTTCATCAAACCCTTAAACTTTGCAGAACTTATTAGTAGAAAAAAAGAAAAAGATCCTATATGTTCTAAAATGTTTATAGAAGCTCTCTTTGTGGTGGCAAAGAACTAGAAATTGCAGGGATGCCTGTCAACTGGGGAATGGCTGAACAAGTTGTGGTATGTGATCAATATGGATACTATTGTGCTATAAGGAATGATGAGCTCAATGATCTTAAAAAAATGGAAAGACTTGCATGAAATAATGAAGAGCAAGATGAGCAGAACTAAGAAAGCATTGTATATAGTAAGAGCAATATTGTTTTAAGAATGAATTTGAGTGAATAATTTTAACATTTGTAAATCATTTTGACTTATAAATACCCAAATTAACAATAAAGGACATATGAAGAAAGATGCTAAATGCATCCAGAGAAAGAACTGATAAATAAAAGTCTGTATAGATTAGTGTATCTGATGGTAGCCATCTCTAGGGTGGGGGAAAGGGGGAGAAGGAAAAAAAGAAATAAAGAAATTTACATGATAATTTTATTAGATATTTAAAAGAAATAGCAAGATGTACATAATAAATTTGCATTTTCATGTACAATCATCTTTTTATTATACTATATTATGGAAATACTTGTTTTATTCCATAAATTAAAAATAAAATAATTTTTAAACTTATTGGTAGAGAACCCTAATTACTCAAAGAAGTTAGGCCTGATCATCCCCTCAGAAAAGACCAAGTTGATGAAGAATTTCAACATGCAGTTGGATATACAGAGCTTGTGCATTATCATGTATAAAAATAAAAACAAAATTCCTCTGAAGGAGCATCAAGGGGAAGGCCATGAAGGCAGGAAAGTAGGGGGTATGTTCACAGAAGTGTGAGCAATCTAGCTTGGCCAGAGCATAGAGTATGTGCAGGAGAGATAAAGGGAGAGAGAGAATTTTGGGCCATGCTTTAGAGCATCTGGAATTCTAAATAAAGAGTCCAGATACAGAGAAGTAAATAAAGGATTTTTACTTCTTTGACCTTGGTGATTTATCAAAACTTCTATGGGTAAGGAGGTCCCACAATCTCAAAACATGAATTCTTCTCAACATCTCCTTTGATGTCAGCCTAGTAAAATACTCAGGATCTTATTGGTAATAAAGCACTTTTCATAGACTGAAGTTCAATAGAACAAAGATATAGATAGATACAGATATAGATATATGGATATATCTGTTGTTTGTTCTTCTTTCTCAAAAACGACCACGACACCAGGAAGGTGATATCATGATTTGCAAGTGAATTGGATTTAGTGAGGCAGGGCTGTGCAAAGTCCTCATCCTCACTCTCTCCTTCAGAGCCATTTGGGTCCAGTGGCAAGATATAGATCAGGATGACTGGAGATGGTTCCAGATGCAATGGAAGACCTTGGCTTTTTTAAGCTAAGGTCTTTCCCAGGTCTCAGTTCCTCTGAGGCAATGTCCACTCAATGAATAAGGCTAGGTAAAAAATGAGGCAAAGAATGGCCTCCTTTATAGTCCAGGGGTGGGGAACCTGCCTGGAGGCCACTGTGGCTTCCAGGCAGGTTCCCCACCCCTGAGTCCTAGCCAAAAAAAAAAAATCAATCTGGGAGGGGAAGATACTCAGGGTATTTGGCCAAAACAGAAACAATTTCTATTTACACTCTCTGTGAACCATCAGAGCCCAAACAATAACCAAATAAGGCTAAGTATATACAGATACATATACCTGCATATATATATATATAGCTACATATACATATGTACATATATGTGCATAGATACATGTGCATATATGTTTATATGAAAGACAGGAGATAACATTTATTTAACAAACATACACAAAGCTAGAACATATATTGACCTTTTTGCAGAAATGACTAGTTTAATATAGATAGATGAATTTATCACAACAGTTTTGATTAAATTGAGACTATACTTTTCAGAATTACTCACTAAAAAAATCCACCTACACACATATATGAATGAAAGATGGAATTAAACTATACTTAGAAAATTCTGATTTCATTTGATGCCAGGCAGAGGACTACGAACCATGGGACAGCAAAGAGGCCTCAAGAAACCCTACTTATGTGGCAAGAGCAAAGAAATATATCCTTGTAGGACTGCCGCCCAAGAGGGAAGAGGAAACACTTGTATACATTTGCCTGTATTACTCTTCTCATCTCTACTGGTACGATCAGAGGTCAGGTGTAAGGGAACCTAAAAACAATCCTTGTCTCCTCATTTATAGAAGAGAATGCTTCACCCTGTCGGGAGTTGGGGGACTTGTTTCATCAACAATCCTCTGGAATCATATTTGGTCATTGCACTGATCAGAGTCCTTAAATCTTTCAAAGTTGATCATCTATACAACTGTTGCTTCTATCATATACACTGTTCTGCTCTTTCTGTTCATGTCACACGGCAAAAATAAAATTTAGTTTAAAAGGAAAAGGAAAATAGGCCTCTAGCAATAAGCCAACTACTCTATATGCCAGTCCCCCATTGTTCCTTAAAATCAGGGTGGGAAACTGTACCCTCTGCAGTCCACGCCAGAACCACAGTACCTTTCATTTAGGGTTACTACCCCTTGAGGAACACAGGCAATTAGAGACAAAGGAAGTCCATTCTCCCATTCCTTCAATCCAGATGCACAGCTCCGAATGTCCCACTTTCTTTGGTCATTTGGTTCTAGAAGAACCTAATAACCATATGGGCACTGTTCCAAAGAGCCAGAATTTAACAAGCAGTCAATCAGTAATCACAGTACTGCCACATTAAATAAATAAACAGGCAAGCACCCAGCATTAAGAAGATTAATCTGATAGAATGTGGAGGATTGATTGGAGTGAGGAGAGACTAAAGGTGTGGAGATCAATGAGGAGCCCATTGCAATAGTCTAGGTAAAAGTTAATGAGGGACTAAACGTGACTGATAACAGCAGAAATGCAAAGGACACGATTAATAGAATAGAGATTGAGGAGGAGGAATCCATCGTACTTGAGGACTGCTCAAATGTGAAAAAATAAGAAAAAAATAAAACCTGGAAGTGATGCTCAAGTTTATTTCTAATATACATAACTGGAAGATTGTGGTATCATGAACTAAAGTAGGAGAGTCATAAGGAGTTGGTTTAGAAGGAGAAATCTTGCATTTGATTTTAGACATATTGAGTTTAAGTTGTCATTAGTTCATAAAGGGAAAAAAATTCAGAAGACAACTGGACATTCAGGAGAGAAAACAGGGAGAGATATGAAGACTACAGATGTGGATTTGAATGTCTTCTGCATAAAATTAATAGTTGAAGCCATTAAGAATGAATGAGATGAAAACAAAGGAATAGATTTGGAGAAAGAGGGAGATACAAACATTTAGAAATGGGTTATCATCATCAATTTTTTATCCAATCTGCTCATCTGCTAGTTCTGTCCACTCAAATGGACTTGTATTTATTTGAAATTATTGTCTTTATATTTATTCTGCATATGTTCAAAAATTAGGTCAAGGGGGATGAGGAATGAGAAGATCCTGTTGGATTTGTCATTTATGAAGATAAATTAAATGTCCAATGAAAGAACAGTCTCAAAGGAGTCTGACTCGGAAGCCAGATCACAAGAAGTTGAGGAGTGAGGACCAGAAGCTGTGGAAACACTCACCAAGAAGTTTAGTGAAGGAAAAAAGAAAGAAAAGACAGTAGCCAAGAATGAGGGAAATTTTTTTAATATACAGAAAACCTGAGCATGTTTGTCAGAACAAAAGGAGTCAGTAGAGAAGGAAAAAATGTGGATACAAGAGATAAAGGGGACCAGGTCTCAGAGGAGGTCATAGGGTCATAGATTTAGAGTTAGAAGGAACCTTAGAGTTCAACTCCCTTATCTTCCAGATAAGGAAACATCCATTAAACCCAGGGAGGATTTGTCTATGGTCACACAGATACTGTAGCACATATCAGAGTTATGATTTGAATCCAGGTTCTCTGATTTCAGAGCCCAAGTTTTTTCTAAATATATCTGGGTCCAAACATATGGGTAGAGGGTCTTTCCTTTAGCAAGAATGGTAGACATCAGAGACAGAAGCAAGAAAGGAATGGCAGCGATATAAAGAGGTTTTAAAGGATAAGAAGGAACCTGAGAAAATTCAAAATCTATAATCTATTCAGTAAAAGTAAGCACAGTCATCTTCTAAGAGTAAAGAGACTAAGAATTGACAAGTGAAGTAGAAAAAGTTTGAAACTACCACCAAATGGAGTTTAATAAGGGATCAAAAGAGTTTAAAAATATGATTGCAAAACACCAGTAAAGGGACAACAAAAATTAAATAGGCAGTATGAATTGTGTTAGATACATAACTTGAATGATTTTCTCCAGCTATCCAGGACTGGGCGTTAAAATACATGATATCTGGAGGGGCAGCTAGGTGGCGCAGTGGATAGAGCACCGGCCCTGAAGTCAGGAGGACCTGAGTTCAAATCCGGCCTCAGACCAAACACTTGATACTTACTAGCTGTGTGACCCTGGGCAAGTCACTTAACTCCAATTGCCTAAAAAAAAAAAATACATGATATCTGTCATTACAAAGGACTGGGGATTCTTCAAAAGAAGAAAGGTCAGTGACATAGCAATATTCTAGTGTCAAGCAACTAGAATGGTTGAACATGGACTCAGACCAGGAAGGAAGACAAGTGAAGTAAGAACTGGTGGGATGAGGTCAGATCATGAGAGTTGGGATCAAAGAACTAGAGATTAGGTGAAGGGAAGGAGCAAGTACAGCAGAAATGAAGAAATTAAGAAAAATAAAGGCATAATAGTATAAAAAGTGGAATTTGAATTCAAGATACTGGTGGGTGGTAGAACAATTCAAAGTGAGGATGAGATATAAGACATACATGCTCCAGTGGTTGATTGGGGAGGAGGTAGAGATCACTGAAACTGAGATGGTAAGAAATTGTGATAGTTGGGGATTTGAAGGATCATCTAAATGTAGCTATTAAGATCCTTGAGGACACTGACAAGGAATAATTTATAAAAGAAGACTAAGCCAGGCATTGAGGTCACTGAAAGAGGGGGTATATGCTGGAGGTTCACATATAACTACAAAAAGGGTGAAAAGAGGGTATTGTAATCAAATTACATGAACCTCAATCAAGGAAAAGGTGGTGAACAAAATAATGGCAAGGAGCTGACAAGTGTGCTAACCTTACTTCCTGGCCCTGTAAGTTGGGAACAATGGGAGGAGGAGCTGCTATTGGAGAGGCATTCCAATGATGTGATGCTATCAGGAGAAAGTCGGGTGTCAATGGTTTGGATATCAAGTAATGTTCAAACTCCATTTGGTGACCAAGCACTTGTCTACAATATGGTGCCCAAGTGTTTCTTTCTACCTTCATGAGCCACAATTCGTCTCTTCTGAATGCCAAACATCATGTCTGATTGCCCACTGTTCCTCCAACATACTCCATTTTTTTTCTGCTTCTGGGCTTTTCCTTATATCACTCCCTCTGAATAGAACAATTTCTCCCAGATAACAACAATAATTGATGATAGCATTTATGTAGAGCCTTACAATTTGCAAAGTGTTTTGCAGTTATTTCATTTTATCATTACAATAACCTTGGGAAGTAGGTGTTATTGTTACTACCATTTTACAGGTGAGGAAAGTGAGGCAAAGGTTAAATGACTTGCCCAGGGTCACACAGCTAGTAAGTGTCTGAAGTTGAAGTTGAACTCCAGTCTTCTTGACTCCTTTCCTTCCTTTCCAAGTCTTATCTTCAGCAACCATCTCAAATGCAACCTCCTTCCTGATTATTCCAGTTGGAAGTGATCTCTCCCTCTTACAATCCTTTATTTTGACCATTCATATGGTACTTATAGTCTACCTTATTTTAAAGTTATTTTTTGTACATGTCATGTCCCCTATATTGGAAGTTCTGTAAAGTCAGAGATTTGGGCATATGTATCTTTCTTTATACTCCTCACTTTTCCTAGTACAATGCCTTGAATATAGTAGGAGTTCAATACTTGTTAAGTGAAATGATGTTCTGTTCTGAGTTAGTAAAGTGTTGTGCTGTAAGTAAAGGAATGAGCACTAGGTTTGGAGTCTGGAGAGCTGGATTTGAACCCTATCTTGAACTGAATGACATTGAGTACACTATTTTATATCTCTGGACCTAAGTTTCCTCATGTGGAAAACAAAAATGTTGGACTGGATGACCTCCAAGGCCCTTTCTAGCTCTCCATTCTGTGATTCCACAAATCCTGTCAGTAGGCAAAGGCCTAAATAATTACCATTGAAACTACTGAATTAAAACTACTGAACTAACAAAGTAAAACTTTCTACCCAAATTTTCAGGCTTATTCAAAGTCTAAAATGTCCAAATGAGACAAGTCAGGGAGCATTTATTACACGCTTCTATGTGCCAGGCACTGTGCTAGGCACTGAAGATACAAAGAAAGGCAAAAGACAGTCCCTGCCCTTGAGGAGCTTAGAATCTAATGGGGAAGATAACATGAAAGCATATACGATCTGATATTTTTCAGTTATATTCCTCACTATACTATCTCTCTTAAATAATTTTAAAAGATATTTTTGCCCCGGAAAGTAAATGATGTTTAATAAACCAAATAATTTTCTCCAGTTTGATCAAAACTATGCAAAATAAAGTGGGTGTTTGAAAGGTCACCTCATCAAAAATGATAAAAACATGGAAGATATTTCAGGTGACAGATAATATTAAAAGGCAACTAAGTTTCCAAACCAAATAATTTCTCGGGGTTTAACTATTCAAAAGATTTCTGACCACAAAACACTATGGAAATTTGAAATGTTCACTGATAACAAAAACTGAGGAGTATCCAAAAGTTTTATGTTTTAAAAAAGATTCATAAGGGGTAGCTAGGCGGCATGATGGATAGAGCATTGGTCCTGAGTTCAAATCCAGCCTCAGACACTTGACACTTACTAGCTGTGTGACCCTAGGCAAGTCACTTAACCCCAATTTTTACATATATATGTATGTATGTATGTGTGTATGTATGTATGTATATGTATATATGTGTGTATGTATATATATATATTCATAAAAATCCTACTTTCAAGAAGTTTTATCCAACAGAAATGTTATTCTTCTAGTTCACTTTAGAGTTCAACCTTTCAGAGCATAAGGAAAAATTAGTTTCCACTGCCTTCTGCTTTTAGGTTTTTTGTTTTTGTTTTTGTTTTTTTTTTTTGCAACTGCTTCCTCTAGGATTTCTATAGGATAGCATAGGTTTTCTTTCTTTGAATTCCTATAGCTGAGCTCATTTTTCTCAGCATACTTAGTATACCTTTATGAACTAACTTCTTATATTAGGTACTTCTAATTCAGGTTGATGAGGAAAGGGGTATTTCCCCACAATTATACATCAAAAAGCAACTGATAGAGTACTTGCTCTTATATTTTCCAAGAGAACATCTTTGTTGTAAGACAGTCATAAGAATAAGAAATTTCACAAAGGCAAGGTGGGCTCAGTACCCAAATATTCAAACAGATCTTTGATTTCATAGGTTTAGAAATTACCTCCAATAACTATATGTCTACCCATCCTGTGCATCTTATCCACATCATATCACAGGTTTGCTTCTGGGAATCTATCCACATGAATTTTCATTTCACACTGTTTTTTTGAAAAACTATGTAATAAATACTACACATTGTTTTCACAGCTACCCTGCTTTTCTGTTATTCCTTCTTTTTGTATTTTAGCCAGTACCAGATGGTTTTGATAATCATTGCCTTATAGTTTATATACTGCTTGTAATTTAAGATCTAGCACTGCTAAATCTTCTTTTTTTACATTTTTTTCATTAATTCCTTTGAAATTCTTGATTTTTTGTTCTTCCAGGTGAATTTTGTTATTATTTTTTCTAGCTCAGTAAAATAATTTTTTGGTAATTTAACTGGGATGGCATTAAATAAATACATTAGTTAAAATTGTCATTTTCATTATATTGGCTCTGCCTACTCATGAATAACTGGTATTTCTCCAATTATTTAAATCTGACTTTATTTGTATAAAAAGTATTTTATAATTATATTCATATAGTTACTGGGTTTGTTTTGGTAGGTATACTCCAAGTATTTTATACTGTCTACAATTATTTTAAATAGGGTCTCTCTTACTATCTCTTCTTGCAAGGTTTTGTTGGTAATAGATAGAAATGCTGATGATTTAAGTAACTTTATTTTATATCCTGCTACTTTGCTAAAATTATTCATTATTTCTACTAATTTTTTAGTTGAATGTTTGGGATTTTCCAAGCATGTCATCATATTGTCTGCAAAAGGACATGGTTTAATTAGATTATTGCCCGTTGATTCTTTCCATTTCTTTTTCATCTCTTATTGCTATTGCTAGCATTTCTAATATAATATCGAATAATATTGGTAACAATGGGCATCCTTATTTCACTCCTGGTCTTATTGGGAAAGCTTCTAGTTAATCCCCATTACAAATAATGCTTATTTTAAGGAAAAATCCACTTATGCCTATGCTTCCAAGTGTTTGAGTGTTGTATTTTATCAAAAGCTTTTTCTGCATCTATTGATATAATCATATGATTTTTGTTGCTTTTGTTACTGATATTATCAACTATGTTAATAGTTTTCCTTATGTTAAACCATCCCCATGTTCCTGGTATGAATCCCACTTGGTCACAATGTATAATCTTTGTAATATATTGCTGTAGTCTCCTAGCTACTATTTTATTTAGGATTTTTGCATCCATATTTATTAATGAAATTGGTCTATAACTTCCTTTCTCTGTTTTTACTCTTCCTGTTATAGGTATCAGTACCATAGTTTTTCATAAAAGGAGTTTGGTAGGACTCCTTCTTTGCTTATTATTCCAAATAATCTATTTAATATTGAAATTAGTTCATCTTTCAATGTTTGATAAAATTTACTTATAAATCCATCTGGTCCTGATGCTTTTTTCTTAGGAGGCTAATTTATGACCCATTTACTTTCTTTTTTCTAAATGTGTTTACTTAGATATTCTATTTCTTCTTCTATTAATCTAGGCATATTTTTCATCTAGTGTATATTTTTGGAGATATTCTTCCATTTCACTTAAACTTAAAATATTGGCATATAATTGGGCAAAATAACTCCTTATAATTGTTTTATTTCATCTTCATTAGTGGTATATTCACCCTTTTCCTTTTTAATGTTAGTTATTTGGTTTTCTTTTCTTTTTTTAATTATATTAACTATTGGTTTATCTTTTGTTTTTCATAAAGTCAACTCCTAGTTTTATTTATTAATTCATTAGTTTTCTTACATTCAATTTTAGTGATCTCAACCTTTAATTTTTAGGATTTTCAATTTGGTGTTTAATTGAGGATTCTTAATTCGTTCTTTTTCTAGTTTTTTTTTAATGATATATCAAATTCACTGGTCTGCTCTTTTTGTTTTTTATTGATATAAGCATTTAAAGATGTAACTTTTCTTCTGATTACTGCTTATGCTACATCCCATAGGTTTTGACAGGTTGTCTCATTATTGTCAATCTCTTTAATGAAATAATTGATTGTTTTTATAGTTTGTCCTTTAAACCACTCACTCTTTAAGAATAGGTTTTTTGGCCTTCAATTAGTTTTTAATCTGTGTTTCCATGGTCCCTTACTGAACATAGTTTTTATTGCATTGTGATCTGAAAATGATGCATTTAAAATTTCTGCTTTTCTACATTGAACTATAAAGCTTTTATGCCTTAATATATAGTAAGTTTTTGTAACAGTACCATGTACCACTGAGAAAAAGGTATATTCCTTTCTATTCTCATTCAATTCTTTCAAGATACCTGTCATATCTAGCTTATCTAAGATTCTATTCACCTCATTAACTTCTTTCTTTTCATTTTTTGGCTTGATGTATCTAATTCTGAGATGGAAAGTTTAAAGTCCTCCACCATTATAGTGTTACTATCTATTTCCACTTGTAATTCACTTTTCCTTGAAAAATGTAGATGCTATAGTATTTGGTGTATATAGATTTAGTGTCACTATTACTTCATTGTCTATGGTACTTTTTATCATAAAGTAGTTTCCCTGTTTATCTCTTTTAATTAAATCTATTTTAGCTTTAACTTTGTCTGAGATCTTGATTGCTAACCCTGCTTTTTTTTTTCACCAGAAGCATAATAAATTCTATTCCACTCCTTTATTTTAACTCTGTGTGTATCTCTCATTTTTAACTGTGTTTTTTTGTAAACAACATATTGTTGGATTCTGGTTTTTAATCCATTCTTCTTTCCATTTCTGTTTTATGGGTGAATTCATCCCATTCACACTCAAAGCTGTAATTAATTATGTATTTTTCTCCATCCTATTTTCCTCCCCATTATCCTTCTCAGACCCTCTTTTTACCCCATCCCTCCTCACACATTTAATTTACTTCTCAACACTACCTCCCTAATCTGCACTCTTTTTTAAGAATCCCTCTCTTCTCTTCTCCCCTTACCCTCTTATTTCTTAATGTACTATTAGAGTTCCTCCCTTATCCTCTCCCCACCATCCTCCTACTTTTAATCTACACACCCTTCTAAAAGTCTCTCCCTTATCTTGTCCATTGACCCTCCTATTTCTTTATAAAGTTAGAAGACTTTTATGCCTTTCCAGTTTATGTTATCCCCTTTTTTAACCCAGTTCCAATGAGTATAAGGTTCCAGTACTACAATTCTTCACCCTTACCTGCCTCCACTGTAACAGTTCTTCCATTCATGCATCATTTGTATGAGATAATTGCTCTATTTTGCCTCTCCCTATGATCCAAGATGATTCCAAGGGAGTTACGATGAAAAATGCTATCCACCTCCAAAAAAAGATTTGAAAGCAGATAAAAGCATACTATTTTTTCACTTTATTTTTTATTGGGGTATTTTTTTTTGGTCTATGTTTTCTTTTACACATGACTAATACAGAAATATGTTTTGCTTGACTGCACATGTATAACTTATATCAAACTGCTTGCCTTCTCAATGAAGGGGGGAGGGAAAGAAGAGAGAGAGAGAATTTGGAACTCAAAATTTAAAAAATAAATTTTTCAAATTGTTTTACATGTAATTGGAAAAAAAATTTTTTTTAAAAAACAGACAGTTTCTCTGATCGATACAGTGATCCAAGACAATTCCAAAAGACTGACTCATGATGAAATACTATCCACCTCCAGAAAGAGAACTGATGAAGTCTTGGTGCAGATGGAAGCATAATTTTTTTCACTTTGTTTTTCTTGCTTTTCATTTTGCAACATGGCTAATAATGAAATATGTTTTGCATGATTTCACATGTATAATTGATATCACATTGCCTGCCTTCTCAATGGGTGGGGGAGAGGCAGGAAGGAGGGAGAGAGTTCAGAACTTGAAATTGTTTTTAAATGTTTAAAATAATAAATAAATAATGAATGTTTTAAAAAGATTGTAAAATTTTCATAACAAAAATTCTTTTAGACATTTTCCCTTCTCTTGTCTTATGGTGCTGCTCTCATTTTTTTTTTTGGTCATCTTTCTTATATCAATAACTAACTCATCAAATCACAACTGCCAGTTCTTTCAGGACCCAAGGATTCAACTTTTCATCTGGACCAGGTGATTTTAATTCATCAAGAGCTGGTAAGTGCTCTGTTTTTTTATCTTCGTACTTATCTTAGGAATCAACTCTCTATTAGTCATTTTTGTTCTATCATTTCCAGTGTAGAAGTAATTCTCCTTGACAGAGAAAACAGAAATAAATAAAAATTGAGTGACTGTCTCCTCTGTGGTCAGTTATTATTGTCCCATACACCCCCTCCCCCAAAGCAAAGACCTATCCCTTCCTAGGTCCTCTTTATATACCCAATATATCTAAGAAAAAAAATACTTTGCGCTATCCTTTGCTTCCCTGGGCAGCCTCAGTTCCTTCTGAGCTTTAGCAATCCTGGCCCTATTTTTATGTGATCATTTCACATTCTTACATTCAAGCTTTTATTACCTGTCTTTGCTTTCATCCTCTATACATTTTGTTTTAAATGTGTAAGATGTTAAGATGATTGATGAATTCTCTGTGCATCTATATCAGTCATTTCAGACAAATCCCATCTTTCCATCTCTCTGGAATTGTTCCCCTTTATGTCTTCAGAATCTCATTTTTTTTATAAACTTGTTTTTCAGAACTTTTCCAGTTTTCTACTATTGGTTGTTTTCCTTGCATTTTTTTTTCTTTTGGAGGCAATGGGGTTAACGTGCCTTGCCCAGGGTCACACAGCTAGCTAATCAGTATCTGAGGCCAGATTTGAACTCAAGTCCTCCTGGCTCCAGGGCTGTGCCACCTCACTGCCCCCAGAATTTCATTCTTGAACATCTCCCATCCTTCCTGGTCTCAACTGCCCTGCAACCAGGAGAAAGCTGAAATTGAAGGCTAAATGACTTACCAAAAGCTACAGAGATAATCCTCTCCTGGCTCTGACATTTCATGGTTGATGGAGTTGTTGCAACAAGTTACTGCTGAAGTTGCACAGCAGCAAGAGATATGTGCTTACACATGGACTGAGGAGAGATCCTGAAATCAATCAATAATCAATAAACATTTATTAAATACCTACTATGTGCTATGCACTGTGCTAAGCAATGGAGATACAAATTTTGGGGGAAAAACAGTCCTTTCCCTCAAGGAGCTTACAATCTAATGGAGGAAGACGTCACAGAAAAGGAAGCTGAAAAGCCGAAGGAGATGGAAGGCACGGTGAAGAAGTCCATCAGAGAAGTCCTTCAGCAGTGCAGTCAAATCAGAAATGAGGAGATGTCTTAACTCAGCTCTTTCCTTAAATAGAAAGTGAACTTTTCCAAATAAATGAACTTTAACCGTTACTCCACGGATAATATCAAGTTCAAGAATTCACCTAATATGAGAGTTTGTGAGCCTCCTAGATTAATAAGGATTTACTCAACAGCATGTTCTTGGAGAAGGAAAAGGGCTATCAATACGGCCCCTACAACTGGAAGACTGAATGTGAAAGACCTGGACTTCTCCTGGCTATTGCGCTTTGGACAGCATAGGTATGGGATCCATATGGAGTGCTTGTTCAGCAATCCATAGATTGTCTTCACCATCCAGGACCAACTAATTGGTTATTTGAGTGCGGTAGGTTTTTGTATTTGCTTGTGGTCTCCAATGAATCCTTTGCATCATTTGCATTTTCTGTAGAGTGAAATAAAGGCAGTTCCATGGCCAGTACCCATACTGTACAAGTGCCTATGTAAGAGTTAAGGCCTCTGTCATCTCCCTTTGAGAGAAACCTAAACACAATCCTAACCTTTATTCTTGTTGGAGTAAAATCCCAGGCTGGAAACTATGAACAAAAGATAGAAACTGACCCTTTTGGTTAGGATTAATCCTGGTCCACGTAAACACAGAGCCTTTGGTGGATTTTCAGAGGATACACAAAATTTCATCACAACAAAACTGTATTAATATCCTATGCTTATATGCCAATATGGTACAAAAAAAAATAGAGGCATTTCTGGCAATACTTTATTTTTCTCTCTGCTTTCTTCCTTACTCCCATTTTTGCCTCATCTGATTTTGGCTAGCCTAAGCCTCATTTCAAGTTTTCGCATGATATAAAGGCAAGCTATGATGATTAAATCAAATAGATGCTTCCTCATCCATCCTTAGAATTCGGTGATCCAATAGCAAGAACTATGACCAAAAATATCACTGTTGTTCACTAGCAATACTTACACAGTGATATCTTAGTATATAAATATATTGGCTGAAAGGAAAGAAAAGGATTTACAGCATTTGCAGATTCTAAGAAGGCAGCACTAACTCCTAAGCTTTAGATGGCATATTGAACCTGATTTATTGAGAAATAGGCCATGGGATTTTTCATAATTGCAAAGGCTCTAGACCTCAGGTTTTTGTGTCATTTGAAAGACTTTTTAAGAAAAAGTCCTATAACAAAGAAACTTCTTGCTTCTGGGTACAATTAAGTGATTATTTTTACTGCTGAAAACAAAAAAACGGCCTGTGTAATTAGCAAAATCTATTTTTCTCTTGGAAGTGTATATCAATATTAATTAGGTCTTGTGCTCTGATTGAAAACACTTTAAATATCAAAAATGGCCAGGAGAAAACTTTCAAAATGTCTTCATAATTCATCTCTCCCTCCAACCCTACAGGGAACACCAGACTCAAAGAAGAGTCAAAATGACAGAGGGCCAAAAGGCAGAGGAAGGACATACAGTAAATGGTGGAAATAGGCTATGGCACATCAGTTGTAAGCAAAGAGGGGTGGAACAGACTTTATCTAGGACATGTGTGACCAGGGGGACAAAAGGCCAGTCAGACAGCAATATAGGAAGATGACAGAGATTTCAGATAGTACACTGGTGTATGAGAGAGAATAAAAGAATGAGAGGTAAGGCTCCATTGCGTTGGGCAGATACTCTAAGGAGGATTTATATAAGACCTGAATAAGATTCACACAAGCTCACAAGGTATAGAAAGATTTTAATTTTCATTAACATAATAGAGGGAGTATCCACATTGATGAAAACATGGTTCCACCATTAATGCATTGTTGGTGGAGTTGTGAAATGATCCAACCATTTTGGAGAGCAATTTGGAACTATGCCCAAAGGGCTATAAAAATGTGCATACCTTTGACTCAGCAATAGCACTCCTAGGGCTGTATCCCAAAGAGATCATACAAATGGGAAAAGGATCCACATGTACAAAAATAT
>NW_020954552.1:4090310-4090613 GCF_900497805.2 Vombatus ursinus
TTCCCAGCAATACAAGGATCTAAGACATCTCCAGAGGCCTCGTGATGGAAAATGCTATCTATATCCAAAGAAAGAACTATGGAAGTTGAATTGCTATTTTTTCTCTTCTGTTCAGTTTTGTTTCCTCTTTCTGATAGTTCCTCCTATTGGTTTTAATTTTTATTTACAACATCACTAATGTGAAAATATGTTTAATAGGAATGTAAATGTATAGCCTATATCACACTGTGCGCTGTGGTGGGAAGAAGGGGGAGAAAAATTTTAAACTCAAAAGCATATGAAAGTGATTATTAATAAATCAAA
>NW_020954552.1:4090664-4124920 GCF_900497805.2 Vombatus ursinus
TAAATTAATGAAAAATAAATAAATAAAACATGGTTCCACCAAAGGAACAAAGTACTTTCCACCTCATAGGCTCAAATGATATAATATATGAGACAGTCCAAGGGGGAAAAAATGGTTTTCTAGATCTAGTCTTCCTCTAACAGGCTGCCTCAGCTCTAAAAATGTGCCCTCTTCCCGTTTGTTAACTCACCCCACACACACACGCACACTTCAATATTAGCTATTCCACAACAAGAACTTTCATCTCTCATTTAACCTCATTGGTACCTCTATATGTGCGACATCAGAGATGGAAATGCAATGTGATGCATCTGAGTAAGCCTCTACCCCGTTCCTTTAAAACATGAGTGGGACTCTTCTGCAATGAGTCTCAACTCTGTTGTGTGAGAGACACCAGTTGTCCATCACTGAAGAACAGAAGAAATGGCCATCCTCTCACATGGCAGGTTCCAAAGTAGAACAGTATGTCTTGCCCTGATCATTGATCCCCTTTCTTCTCCCTCCAGATCTTCAAAGCACTTTGCAGAATAAAACAATAGGAGCCTGAGAGGCTAAAATTCTAGATAAAATAAAATGGTTTTTAAAAATAATAAAATAACATCCCACAAATGCCTCTTTGCTTCACTGGTTTTTCTTGAAGGGTAAAAGGCTGTTTTGCCCACCGATCATGTCAGCACCAATGATTAGGAATTAACAAAGTCGTGTGAGGTGCTGAAGGTAAGGGAAAGATCTAAGGATTTTAAGTCCCCACAGGAACTGATGGTGGGATAATTCCAAGGAAAATACCCTAAAGTTCTTCTTTCTAGAAATACATGTATGTGGGTTTCCTTGAGACAAACCCTTCCTGAAAGGCCATGAGAGTGTTGGATTGAGAGTCAGAGGACCTGGATTCAAAACCTGACTCTGTCACTTACTACCTGTGTTACCTTGGAGAAGTCTCTCTGAGTAATCTCTCTGAGCCTGAGTTTTGTTGTTGTTGTTTGATCATTTTCAGTTGTGTCTTACTCTTCATGACCCCAGTTGAGGTTTTCTTGGCAAAGATACTGGAGTGGTTTGCCATTTCCCTCTCCAGCTCATTTTACAGAGGAAGAAACTGAGGCAAATAGGGTTAAGTAATTTGCCCAGGTTCATACATCTAGTAAGTATCAGAAGCCTAATTTAGACTCAAGAAAATGAGTCTTCCTCACTCCAGGCCCAGAGCTCCATCCACTATACCACCTAGCTCCCCTGATCCTGAGTTTACTCATCTGGGAAATTAAGTAATTGAACTAGATAACCTTTAAGATTCCTTCTAGAAGCACTAAAATCTATGATCCTATGACCAGAACTTATTCCCTGCCCTTTCCTGTGTTCTTATCCCTGCAAAGGATGGCAATGAACCTCCCCCCAAAAAAACTTACATCTTAGCCTTTATAATGAATTCTGTTTTAATAGTATAAAAGTACCAAAGGAGAGAATGTTAAAGGAGAAATGCAATTTACTATTCACTTTAGACAGGCATCTGTAGCATTTACTTCAAAATACCAAAGATTTTTCAATTACAGCTCTAGTGAATTTATGTGCCTCATTATAAAGTAATTCTGCTTAATTTGGGGGATCAGAAACTAGAGTTATTAGCTTTTTCACTGCTGCAACCTACAAAGAAAGGAAAATACAAATGATAATCTCATATTTCACACATATTCAGGACGTTATTAACAAGACATATTATAGTCACCAATTGGCCAGTCTCTTTGAAACTGGTCATTTTCAAAAGGGTGACCTATTCTGGATTGTGTGAGTTTAAATAAATCATGATATGATCCTGGAAACTTGGCAAGTATACCAATGATTTTACATCTGGCATCACACACCAGCTGCGTGTTGAGGGAATGAAAAGATTTTCGATTTCTTTACCTTGCCTCATTAGTCATTATGTGGTGATGCATGCATTACCAGGCATATGCAAGCTATGACTCTCCATATGGAGAGAAATTTAGCAATGTCATAAAACCTGAGAAGAACTTGCTGTGGTCCAGATATTTCAGGAAATTATATGATTAATTTACTGAAAAGTTCATCTATAATTTTATAGATTTTATTCATCAGTAGAATTAGAAATTTAATATGTGATTGTGGAACCTGTTGCAAGAGTTTCTAAGGCAGAGATAACTTCAGTCACTGTCACAAGTAAAGTGTATGCACAATATGGCACCCATCTTCAAGTCATCATATAGATGGAAACAGTGGTTTCTTTGCCAAATCTATGTCCAACACATTTTTCACTTCATTCTGGATAACTTACTTGAAAATTTCTATTTGATGTAACTGATGACTTTTGAAGTTATTAAAGAGAATTTTTTTCTATTTTTTAGAATATTACTAGGGTTACAGTTCTCTCAGATTTTGGTATTATGTGTGGAACTTTGTGAATTTGATAAAAAAAATCTATTTAATTTTAAAATGAGAGGCAGTGTGGTGTACAAGGGCCACATAAAGGTCTGGCCTTTTGAATTAAAGTACCTCAGCCCAGGTTTTGTCTCTAAAATACTAACTTTGTGACACTGGTCAAGTCACTCAACCTCTCAATCCCTCCTCCCTCTCCCCCAAACAACTTTCTAAGACTACTAATTAAAGAAGAGTTATATACCTACATTGGTAGAGTGAGTTTTCTTTCTAGTAGTTCCCCACATTGATGAAATCATAGGTTCAGACAAAAAAAATTTACTAAATACAAGTACTCCAATTGTATTAGCTTACATTGTATTTTAATTTGATTTAAATTTTATTATGCATATTTTAATTTTCCTACCCTAATTAAACATTAAAATAATTTAATATCTAATAAATACTTTAAAATTAAAATTGAGATGTTCAACCATAGCAATTTTCTAATAAATTTACCAAGTTCAACTAAAATATAAATAAAATTTTAAAAATAAATGTCTGGTTGGATAATAATAGTATTTACAATGCAAAAAGTTTATCTACAGTTGAAACCTGTGATTTTTTCAAACACATTGGATAAAATTATAGATATTTTGCTGTTCTGTTTCATTCAACATTCACAGGCAATATCTATCATTCATCTCAAAATAAAATATGACTAAACTCAAGGAGGCCAAAGAGCTTCCTTGTAGGCCTCAACTTAAGAAAGACTTTCCTGAATGAGAAGTCAAGTGAAGATAATGATTTCTCTGGGTTTTGATAGTGATTAGAAAAGGAGATATTGTTGTAAAGTAAATCTTTATGGTCCTAATCACTAAATCATTTGCTGAATCTGTCAGCTAGCATTTGGATACTGGATTAGAAATGGACAATTAAAAGTATTCTACCTTATTCACACCTTTATTGGCTGGACTGAATATCTTCTCATCCTACAATTGTCGTATTGCCCTGCATTGATTCTTCAATTCATTCAATGAATATTTAATGGGCCCATACCATAACGTGCTAGGCATCGTGAGGAATAGAAAGATGTCCAAAAGATGGTCTCTGCCCTTAAGAATTTATAATCTGGTGGAAGAGATAAGATGCATGTGCAAGAAAAGCTAAAATGCAAAGCACGAAATAATAAATATAAGCCAGGTGTAAGTAACTATAGGAACTAAATGAGGCAGCAATCAGATCATGAGATACTTAAGAGAGAGAGAAGTTGTCAGGCTTCTCTATAGTGTAAAGTAATGTGTAGGCCTGTAATGGAAAATGAGTTTTGAAAACAAGGTTAAGGATTTTGAAGCTGATTCCCCTGAATTGTCCAAAAATCTACAAGATGTGTCTATGAGATGGCTAGACAAAATTTTGTACAATAAACAATTATGTTCAGTGGACTTTCAATTCAATCTGAACAAACAGTGTGACATAGAGCCTCAAAAAATCTAATACAATCTTTGCCTGTATTAAGAGAGAAAAAGGATCCAATTGGGGAAAAGTAATAATATTGCTGCTTGCTGCCCTTATCATTCCACATCTAGAGAATTTTTTTCCTGTTCTGGGCATCATATATGTGTTTTGTATCCCTCCTCTTTCACATGTGAAGCACCCGCAAAAGATATCCCAGACTACAAGTGCTCTAAGGATCCATATTCACTTAAAACTATAGCTCAGCAGTCTCCATAAAGACGTTACTTGTACTACTTTTACTAATCATCCAGAGAACACAATTAGTTGAAATTAAGGGGCATTTTACCACAGATGTAGAAGTATGTCCTGTAATATGCTCTGAAATAACTAAAATAGAAAAAAACTCTTATTTCTGCCCTGACGTCTCACTAAAGACACCTCCCACTTTTGACTGGTTGACCTCATTTATAAAACAGACACTTTACACTTAATGGACATATGATTTATTGAAACACATTAAGGTAATTTTAAATGAGTCATATACTCCTCCCTGATCCTCCCACTGACAGCCCTCTGTGCCCAGGATATGGGAGGAAAGATCAGAGAAAGGATTGTGGGCTTGGAATTCACTGAGATCAAAACAACAAGCACTCAGAGAAAACAAGAAGAAGGAAAGCATGGAAGGAGAAGGGAAAGAAAGAAGAGAGGGGTTTTGAACTGCCTTCCATTTGTACTTCAGAATCAGTTCCAACTCTTCCTTTACTCCACCCAGTTTATACTACATTGGCAGTCCCAATGGGGTTCTAAACCCATCAGGTTACCTTGCCCTACCAGGAGTTTCCAATGCCTTAGAAACCTCTCCACTCTCCTCAACATGGAAGTAATTCCACGGAATTGTAGGCTTGGTTGTCTAGCCTCTCCACTCCCAACTATGTGGAAGGAACAGAATGGAATCTCAGATTGGGATTCATCCTCCAGGCAAAGCCCACTGGACCAAGCTTGCATGCCCTCATAAAAAAAATCTTGCCATTCCTCCTGACCTCTCAAGCAGCTTCAACTTGATCTCAAACTCACAATTAGATGAACTTTGTATATAGGTGTGTCTTTTATGGATACTAAGACAACAGTCAAGAGAAGAAAAGAGTTTGCTTAAGGTTAAGAGGCAACAGTGTCCTTTTCCCCAGCCTCTACTTCGCATATGCTAACATGAGTTCATCAAAGTAGATAGTTAGGAAGCCCTGATTCCCAGAACCATTTAGTGACTATGGAACCAATAATATAGATTGTCCAGTTGTGGCTTGGTTGGAAGAAATGAGGATTTTGGTTTATCACCATGAGATAGAGAAGAGGTATCTAATTGAAGAAACCAAAGAAATTCTTTGGACTATGATAGAAGGAGAATCCAGGAGCTCAAAGCTGAGATGACAGCAAGGCTGATCTCAGAAGTGATCTCTGGTTGAATTTGGAAAAAGACCATAGAGCTTATACTGCTACCTACTGCCTGAGAGGTAATAACTATCACAAGCCATCCAGATGAGCATATCTGGAAAAGCCCTATAGATCCGAGGCTTACTGTTTCTTCCTTCACTGAAAGAGTATAGCACTACCTTGGTCAACCAGGAGAGGAACAATGTGAGTGGTACAAACATGGAGAAGCAGCCTTGTTGTCCAACAAGAGTGGCCCAAACAGAGCAATCAGTGAAGAAGCAGAACCATCCATTAATGAGTTATTATACAGACTGTTCCTGGGCAAAACAAGAGACATCAACATCCCTAGGACAGAGCTGTGAGTCACTTGGGTGCAGTTTGCCTGTCTTATGCCTCCCTGAACAAGGTGTAAGTTTGTGGTCACATTCCCCAACAAATACCTTCTACTTTGGTGAAAGAATGTGTCCCCTCCTTACAGCTGAAAGGTAATGGTGGTGGTGGTGGTGGTAGTAATAGTAGTAGTAGTAATAGTAGGAGGAGGAGGAGGAGGAGGAGGAGAATTGCTTTACATCCTTCTTAGTAAAGACAATAGACTATTTGTTATATGGAGTGGCTACAGGGAGGGGGAGGAGAAAAAGGGATTCTGGGGGAAACTATGGTAATATTTAAGAAATCAAATAAAAGAAAGACTTAGTAGAATTCACCTTGACTAATTTTTTTAAATGGAACATATGCTAGTAGGGGCTCAGAAGCATTAGTGTTTAATAAGTAGGAGAGGAATTTCCCCACTAGGGTTACTCTTATAACACTGAGTTAATTATAGTAGTGTGGATACTCCTTCTGGGAACCCTTCAACCTGCCAATATGAATTCAGTTTGGGGTAAGTGAACCAGCTTAGAGAAAGAAGGAAAGGGGAATAGTGCCAGGTACCCACTATATTTGTAAATTTAACTATCTAAATAAATAATATAATAAGAAAAGTAGCAATAAAATATTCTCCCCCATCATAAACAAAGGAGCACTCTCACATTATATGTGTGTATACATTTGTAGGGAGATGGATAGAGAAAGAGAGGAAAAGAGATAAAGAGACAGAGAAAACATCAGTATTACAAGTATGTCCAGCATGAACATACAAAGAACATACATGTTGGGAGTACATGTTGCCAAGGAACATACATTAAGGGGCACACACAGGGAACATGTGAGACCAGGACCATATTGTAAAGAGGCATCTCAAGCATCCAATGCTACAAGGCTACTACATCTCATGATGATGTCATCACTGACCCTGTTACCCACCATTTTGTATGGAATTCAGCCTCTCCCAAGGACATAGTCAATCAATTCCTAAAATTGATCTAATCGTCTTTGTGGGTGAGCAAATCAAGTCAACAGGCATTTATTAAGCACCTACTATGTGCCAGACACTGAGCTAAGGGCTGGGAATACAAAGAAAGGCAGAAATAGTCCCTGTCTTTAAAGATCTTATGATCTAATGAGAGAGACAACATGGAATCATCTGTGCACAAACAAGATAGATTATATATGTATGTATATATATATATATATATATATGATAAATTGAAAATAATCTCAGAGAGAAAGTACTAGCATTGACGAGAACTGGGAAAGACCGTGCAGAAGATGAGATTCTGAGCTGACACTTAAAGAAAGCCAGGAGGTGAATATAAGAAGAGAAGAAATTCCAGGTATAGCAGTCAGCCAGTGAAAATGCACAGATTCTGGAGCTGGAACGTCTTCTCTGAGGAAAAGGAAGTAGGTCAATATCAGGTGGATCACAGAGCACCTTGAGGTGATTAAGGTGTAAGGAGACTAGAAAAGTAGGAAGGAGCCAGATTATGAAAAGTTTTAAAAACCGAACAAAGGATTTTTATTATTGATACCAGAAGTAACAGGAAGTCACTGGTATTGATTAAATGGAGAGGGAAAGGGTATGTTATGGTCAAACCTATACTTTAGAAAGATTTCCTTGACAGCTAAGTGGACTGGCATGAGGAGAGACTTGAGGCAGAAAAACCAACCAGAAGGCTACTTTCATAGTCCAGGTTTGAAGCAGGAAGGGTGGTGGCAATGTCAGAGGGGAGAAAGAACCATGTGTGCAAAAGATGTTCTGAAGGTAGAATTGAGAGGACTTGCCAGCAGATTATCTATGGGGAATGAAAGAGATTGAGAAGTCAAAGATGACATGTAGGTTGTGAGCCTGTGCTACTGTGAGGATGGGGGTGCCCTTGACAGTAGTAGGGAAATCAGGAAGAGGGGAAAAGAAGATGGTGCTCTGGTAGTCTTATGGTTGCTTCCAGGCCGTGGACTAATGGTCTCTACTAGATATTGCCAAGCATGCAGTTGTGGAATTTTTCAGTCTTAGGCAAAAGTCTCAGTTAACATTCTAACTCTTTCCCATAAGAAGAATGGGTACACCAGCTCTCTGTTAGCTTGCAGCCCTAGCTCTTTTAATAATGGAAATTTAAGCTTTTCACACATCTAATAACAGACTAGGGGAAATGATCAGCTGTTTTTCTCATCTTAAGAATAATTTGTCAGTCCCCAAGACCTTAGGTATATAAGGAGTTTTCTCACCAGAAGGAGACTCTGCCTCCAAAGGCCAAGGTTTTTTGGAAGAAATACAGTCAGTCAGCAAAGTTGACGCTATAGGTGTTTAATTTGTCTTTGGAAGTCCCAAATGGGGCCTTCCTACTGTTCTTAGACTGAAGGAGTGGGATTCTTTCTGGAATGTCATATGTCTTCACATATGTTATGCTGTTTATTGTATGGAATGGTTCTCTGGGAGGGGAAGAAGGAGAAATTCTAGGAGAAACCATGGTGATATAAAAAAAATCAAATTAGATTTATTTTTCAAAAGACTTAATAAAGTTTACTAGTGTATTTGAAATACGAGAGGAATTTCCCCACCAGTTAGCCTTTTTCTTCCCTCCCCACCATGGGGGTGGTGAGAGAAAGAAAATAAATGCTTACTAATTTTTTTTAAAAAAAATGATACTGACAAGCTAGAAAGTATCAATCAATCAGTAAGAATTTATGAAGTACCTACTATGTACCAGGCACTGTACAAGGCACTGGGATTTTAAGACAAACACTAAAAAAGATCCTTTAGTTTCTCCAGCAAATGAAGTGAAAGGGTAGAGGGGGAGGAAAATCAAAAACAAAAGCCATTTGGTTGAAAACATAAGAGCCATTGCTTCACCTTCAATCCTTTGTTCCAAATTTCTGCTTTCATCATGTAGACAGGGCAACTAGGTGACGCAGTGGATAGAGTGTCAGGCCTAGAGTCAGATCAACTCATCTTCCTGAGTTCAAATCTGGTCTTCTGACATGCCTGCTGACTGTTTCCTTTCCACCGTATCTCAGATTAGGCAGGTAGGTAGTGCGGCGGATAGAGTGCTGAAACTAGAGTCAGAAAGACCTGAGTTCAAATCCAGCCTCAGACACTTACTAGTTGTGTGACCCAGGGCAAGTCACTTCACCCTGTTTGTCTCAGTTTCCTCTTCTGTGAAATGAGCTGGAGAAGGAAATGGGAAACCACTCCCTCCAGTGTCTTTGCCAAAAAAAACCCAAATGGGGTAACGAAGAGTTGGACATGACTGAAATGACTGAATGATTTTATTGAGTGGGGTTGGGAAGAGAGGACAGAAAGGCTGAACCTATATTCTAGGACAATCACTTTGTTGGCTATGCAGGGGCCAGGTTGGAGTCAGTATAGACTTGAAGCAGGTAGACCAATCCAGTGAAGAGGTAATGGATATCTGACTCAGGGCGATAACTGTGAGTAGAAAGAAAAAGACTAGGAGCAGCTAAGTGGTGCAGTGGGTAGAGCTCCAGCCTTGGAGTCAGCAGTATCTAAGTTCAAATCTGGCCTCAGACACTTGACACTGACTACCTGTGTGACCCTGGGCAAGTCACTTAACCCCAATTGCCTAGCCAAAAAGCAAAAAAAAAAAAAAAAGTAGAAGATAAATAAATCATTCTTTAAACTGCATCTTAAACCAGTTTGGTTTTTTACTGTACCTAAGCTAAACAGCTACTAGAAACCATTTAAAACCTGAGTAGTTTCCCTAATGGTGACCAGACATTTTTGCCCTTCATTTGTAGCAAAATAGCTTCTCCTCCTAGCTCATGCTACTGTTTCCAGGGATGACTGATTAATAACAAAAATAGGAACTGCTACAATTATCTTGGCTCCACCTCCCTGACATTTGAGAGGTTTCAAGTTCTCGGTTTCTCTCCCCTCTGTCCCCAAATTATCCAGACAAGCGACATATGGATCCCTGCAATTTCAATGTATATGAAAATCCAATGAAAGTGAAAAAGGCATACTAACCTCCCTGACGAAACAGGGACTGGGTTTCTTTCATTCCTTCCCTACTCCCCACCCTCATTTCTAACCTGGGAGATTCCTCCTGTACTCCTTCGGCTCACAGAGCATGGAAGGAGGGGAAGAACTTTCCTTTTCCTCAGAAACAAAGAGAAGTAGGGAAGCAGAGACTCTCTCATGTTCAGCTAGTCCAATAATTAGGCAAGATTCACTGTAGCTTTCAGTCTGATGCTCCAGCTGTGGCACAGCACACACTTGCAGCTGGTCAGCTGCGGGCCGTCCTGCATCCATCCCCTCCTCCAGCTTCACTGATAGTATCTAGAAACTGTCTTTCACCTCTCTTTGTATCCCCAGTGCTTAGCACAGTCTGGCACATAGAAAGAACTTTATAAATGTTAATTGACTGACACTGCTTAGAAATCCCAAAAGGCCATAAATCACAGCTGTCTCCCTGTTATGATATTCTCTATCACAAAATGAAATAAACCAACCCCAGGGCAGTCTCTTTGTGGTAGAGAAAAGTCCCAAAATCAGTTCCATCCAGGCCTGTGGGAGATTTAAATGGCAGAAAATTCTCCCAGGTTGCACAACTGCTTGACCAAAATCTCTGGCTGGGTGGGAAATCCACAGCCTTAAGACCACATAGGGCCTTCTAGGTCTTTAAGTGCCTTTTGAGCACTTAAGGACCTAGAAGGCTCCATATGGCCTTAAGGTCACAGGGTTTTTTTTAATGAAATTAAAATTAAATTAATTTAATTAATTAAATGTATTATCATTGTTATATTATGATAATATGTCATATTATATTATATATTATTATTTATTAAATTAATTTAAATTAATTTAAATTTTATTTAAATTTTGATTCAGTCAAAAGGCCATACTTAAGGACCTAGCAGGCCCCCTGTGCATAAGGCCACAGGTTCCCCACCCCTGGCTGGATGTTCCACTGACACTCCAAATTGATCATGTCCAAAATGGAACTTCTCTTTCCCTCCTCCCAACTTCTGTTCTAGTCCTCTATAACCTTAGAGTCATCCAGACTTGGGTAGGGTGCTGAAAGGAACCTTAGGGAGCATGGAGTCCAATCCCCAAATAGTTAGAACCTTGACAGAGGGCATGCAAGAAATAGACTTTATGGGGGGCAGCTAGGTGGTGCAGTGGATAAAGTACCGGCCCTGTTGTCAGGAGGACCTGAGTTCAAATCCGACCTCTCAGACACGTAACAGTTACTAGCTGTGTGACCCTGAGCAAGTCACTTAACCCCATTGCCTAGCCAAAAAAAAAAAATACACTTTATGGCCAGAATCTGAACCAAAGTCATCTGACTCCAAATTGAGTGTTCTTTTTACTGTACCAAACAGTAATCATTGATTCTTCTGTCTCTCATGCCCCCCCCCATATTCCATCCTACCAATTCTATCTTAATATCTCAGATCCATATACTCTTTTCTATTCTCCCTGCCATTCCCCAAGTTCAGGCCCTCATTCTTGCTTTAATTATTCTAATAATTGGTCTTCATGCCTTCAATCCCACCTCTTCTAATCCTTGCTTCACACCACTGTCCAAATAATCTTCCAAACGTACAAGTCTGATGATGTCATGCTCATGCTCAAATATCTTCAGTGGCTCCCCACTGACTACAGAATAAGAAATTTAACTCCTGAGTCTGACATTCAAGGTCCTCAACAGGAATCCATGGAATTGTGCTGTGAGAATTTTAATACAAACTGATGTGAAATGTGTATTCTTCACACCATGAGAACCAAAGTCTTCTCTTTCTAGGCTCAAAGGATGATCTTTATCAATATATATAGCTTCATACTTATCCCCACTTCCTAAGACTTGCAATTAATTATACCATAACATGCAATAACATCTTAAAACAAATTCTTTTGTTGAAGGAAAAGAAATTCAAGGTCTGTTGCCAGTGGCAGAAGATAATCCTATAGGGCAGCATGGAGAAAAGTGACTGAGCTGCAGATAAAAGCACAGCTCCTGCTGTGGGACATTATACAGCCATCAAAGATACTGGAAAAATGCCCAAAACGCCTTCGTGCTAGAGACTGGAAACATAAGTTAAGTAGTCTCATGCACACTGAATGGAAAAGAAGAACAGTCCTGGGATTCTATGAGGCATAGCTACAGTAGATGAGAGGACAGCCCTTTCATCTTCAAGTGCAGGAGATTTGTTTTCTTCTTTAAAAGCAATGATAACACAGAGAAGCCCTGATCCAGGCAAGAAATACACCACAGCACCCCATTGTCAGCCCCGTTTAGTTAGTACAGTTCTTTATGGTGCTAAACCTATTCAAACCCTCTACACACAATGACACCTAATTATAACACCATATGCTTGCAAAAGATCATTTTTCACAATGTCTGAGACCTTTACACGTGGCAAAATCTTTTCTAGTGAAGCAAAAAATTTACTTGATTTGCCGTCCTTCTCCTACTGGCAGAGCATCTCAAAGACCTTTGAGGCAAAATATCAAAACTGTTGCATTAATATTTTTTCATATATTTTTGCATGTTTGGTTAATTAATTGGCATCAGGAGAATATATCATTTTACATTTAGATTTGAGTATCTGTTGGTTAATTTAGTAATAGACATGATTTTAATTGGATTTGAAATTGGGATATAATGTCTCTAAGGAATTTCAGACAGGTCAGGGTAGACTAAAATATTAATTACTGTGCTTCAAAATATTATCATGTTTTCTAAATTCCTTACCATCTCTCAAAGTTCCCACAGCAGCGATGAGGGTTTTCCAAATCCTTATAATTTCTGGAGTGCTGAATTGTTTACCCAAGATTACTAAATGAGTGTGGCTTGTTATAGCTAACTATGTACAACAAAATCCTTGTAGGTAACAGAAGATGAAGCAGGTGTAAAAATCTCAAAGAAAGGGAGTGTAGCAAGCTTTCATCACTTTACCCTACAATTGATTTTAAAGTGCTGCTTTATACACACTTAAGAATATTTTGTCCCATCTTTCTTGGAATGGTGGACTAGCTTTTAATAAAAGACCTGCTAAATCAGGTGGTGTTCTCGAACTATTTAATTCACTAAAGAAAAAAAAAAACAAGTGTCATGAGCCTCTGCCTAAGAATTGTGACAAAAATTATTTTAGCAATTTGAAACTATTCAGAAGAAAAAGTATAAAGTAACGAGATATTTTTGTTGTTGTTCAATCATTTCAATCATGTTCAACTCTTTGTGACCCCATTTGGGGTTTTCTTGGAAAGATATTGCAGTGGTTTGCCATTTTTTTCTCCAGCTCATTTTACAGATGAGGAAACTGAAGCAAACAGGGTGAAGGGACTTGCCCAGGGTCACACAGCTAAGTGTCTGAGGCTGGATTTGAACTCAGGTCTTTCTCACTCCAGTTCCAGCACTCTATTCACTGCACCACCTACCTGCCCTATCTGAGCTATAGTGGGAAGAAAAGAGTCAAAAGGCATAGCTTCTAGTGTTAGTTTTGCTATTTTATAAGTGTTGTGACCTTAAGCAATCATAACAATAATAATAATAACTGGCATTTGCATAGCACTTTAAAGTTTACAAAGTGCCTTACAAATATTATCTTCTTTCATCCTCACAACAACCTGGGAGATAAGTTATGTAATTATCTCCATTTTACTGGTGGGGGAACTGATGTTGAGGGTGAGTGACTTGCCCAGGGTCACAGATTTCCTCATTTGCAAAATAAAGAAAATATGCCTCACAATTTCTAAGATCACTTCAAAGCAAAGACCAAATTGGCTCTTCCTCCTCCATGAAGGATTGGCACCATGGACAAGTTTGAGATCAGGAAATTAAAATTCTACAACTAAATTACATCGTGATATTATTTACAATGAGATTAATTCTGCTAGTAGGGCAATTGTGATACATCAGAACTTAATGCGAAATGCATTTGATATTTGATATTAAGGCAATATGCTGAGAAAATGCATGGGTTGGGCAGCTAGGTGGAACAGTGGTTACAGCACTGGCCCTTGAATCAGAGAGACCTGAGTTCAGATCCAGCCTCAGACACTTACTTCTGTGTGACCCTGGGCAAGTCCTTTATTCTGATTGTCTCAAAAAAAAAATGCCCAGATCAGAAAAACCTGAGTTCAAATCCAATCTCATTTTTGTGCGACCTTAAGCAAGTTACTTCACTGTTTAATGCAGTTTCTCAATCTGAAAAGGGATAATAATAGCACCCATTTCCCAGGGTCATTGTGAAGACCAAGTGACATAATAATTATAAAGTGCTTAGCATAGTGCCTGGCACTATGTAAGTGTCAGTGAATGTAAGTCCTCTATATTGATCTTGAATGTAATCAGTATAGAGTGCCAAAAGTGATCAAATGAATTATTTTTTGTAAGATAACTGAGAAATGCATTCAACTGAATTGATTTCATCTGATTGGTATTAAGTTTTGTTTCACATTTTAAATATATAAATAAATAAAAGTATTACATATGTTGTTATTGATTGTGTTTCTAAAATTTTTCTAATTTGTAAAATGTTCCTAAAACTCTTGTAAAAATCTGGGAAAGAAGTGTATCAGAAATGTTGTTTAAAAAGTAACTTCTTTTAATCTGGATTCTGTTAGATTATGAATTGAGCTATTAAAGAATGTGGTCAAAATGTTTGGAAAAACTGCTAAGTATTTAATTGGATATATTTTGCTTTCAGGTGGATAATAACAATAATTTACTGTTAGGTAGGGGGGGAAGTAGCAAAGACCTCTTAAACTGTCCTTATCTTTGAAGTTTTAGGACTTTCTATGCAGGCAGAGTCAAAAGATCTTATCAGCCCTGCTGACTGCATGTTGGAAAATTCTGAAGTACTGAAGTTTGAGAAATTAGGACCACTCACAGTCAAAGTGGAGAAACTTACAAATTTGTCTATAGTAAAGAGTGAGTTTTATCTAATAAATTATTTGACTATCATTCATGAAAAATCACGAAATTGTACCTGTTAATAAATAGCACGTATTGAAGTTATATCTTTGAGACAACTTAGTAATGATAGACCTTAGATTCAAAGTTTCATTTTTGCCTTAGGCTTAATAGGCAGTACAGATTGGAATCTTAACTGGTGTCAGCACTTTTCTGGGGTTTTGAATCAACTTTCACATATTCATTGTAGGTGTGAAACTCCAGAATGTGATTATCTTAATTTGTATGAAGGATGAATAAGATGTTCTAATATGTGCTCATTGTTAACTGTTATTGCAACATTAGAAAAATAATATCCTAGCCCTAAGCTGCAATAAGTGAAATTGCTATCTGAGGTAAAAAATCTCTTGGGATTGTAATTTGATATTATTCTGAGTTTTGATTTCAGGTATGATTGTCTGAATTGCCATGAAACCAGTAAGTCCACCATCCAAATGGAATGCTATGTGCTGCCCAAGAGGAGTGCAGTTTTAGAACTGCTACAGGTAGATGATTGTGCTTGGCAAGGTTGAAAAAAAACAACCTAGTGTAGACATTTGACTCAGGTTCCCCACTGTGCTATTTCCTTTCTGAACAGAAAATTTTCCCACCAGGAAAATTCTGAGCCTGGCCACAACATACTACAAATAATGTGGAACTTTTCTGTACGATTGGCTGTTGTGATTCTTACCTGGAATCAAACAGAGCCAAGAAAGGTTTTCCCCTGTGATGGTTTATGTTAGGTCAGTCTATTCCCTTGAAGACACAGTCTTGATATTGTCATAACCATATCCCTCTTTTTTCCTTTCATAATTGATTTCTATAATCAAGGCAAATGAAACAGTCATTTTGTCATTTCAATGCTATATCTATTAGTAGATTAATGCTAAAACATCGAATTACTGTAATAGGACACAAATATGAAAGATCTTTCCACTTTAAAGTGATTTTATAGCCAATTCCATATCATAAACAACTAAACAAATGAGTTCTTAGGCTTGCCATCCCCTTCCTAATAGTTATATATTTGTCATTTACTTTCTGACTCTTCCCCTTTGATGATGACTTCCCCAAGAACTACCCCTCAAAGCTCCTCCTACACTGGGGAATTAACTTTTCACTGGTTTTTATTCCTGCCCCAAATAACTTACTGGAGAGACAGAACTGGCCTAAGTTGGATGCCAGTTCCTTTTCAATGAAGCCTGGCAGAGCCCTGTGCATACATTGATGCTGTGCCTCAATTCTCTCTTCCTTAGTCCTTTGGTTGAGCACTCTTGCAGTACAGCCCATTACTGCTGTAGATTCAGACAGAACTTCTCAATTTCTGTGTCACAAGAGCAGAGTTGAAGTTAGTTACAAACTCCCGGGTTGTATGTACAGCCCAACCAGACTATGGTGGCTGATGATGAAGGGGGTGCTGAGCAACCACATTAGAAGTTAGGGATTCAAAGGCCTGTAAAACCATGCATACCCTTTGACATACCACTACTGGATCAATATCCCAAACGAGATTTTTAAAAAGGACCTATATGTACAAAAATATTTATAGCAGCTCTTTTCTGGCGGCAAAGAATTGGAAATTGAGGGAATACCCATTAATTAGGGAATGGCTGAACAAGATATATGATTATGCTGGAATACTATTGTGCTGTAAGAAATGATGAGCAGGATGTTCTCAGAAAAACCTTAAAAGACTTGCATGGGCTGATGCAAAGTGAAATGAGTAGAACCAGGAGAATACTGTACACAGTAACAGCAATATTGTAAGATGATCAACTATGAATTATTTAGCTATTCTCAGCAATACAATGATCCAAGACAACCCTGAAGGATTTATTATGAAAAGTGCTATCCATCCCCAGAGAAAGAACTGATGAAGTCTGAATAATGATCAAAGAATACCTTTTTTTTTTTACTTTCTCTATTTTGGGATTTTGGGGTTTTTGTTGTTGTTGCTGTTTTGGTGTATGTTTTCTTTTACAACATGACTAATGTGGATATATGTTTTGCTTGACTGCATATGTATAACCTATATTAAATTGCTTATCTTCTCAATGGGGGCAAGGGGAAGGAGGGAGAAAACTTGGAACTCAAAATGAGTTCCAAATTTTAAAATGAATATTGAAAAAAAATTTTAATGAATTAGGGATTAGTCTTTTCTCTTATTAGCTCATTAAGTTGTTATCTCATTAAGTTTCTTGGTATCTTAGTGGAGACTGCTGAAACAGCTTTATCTCTTGTGTATAATTCCTATTTTGGAGAGGTTTGAAAGGTCATGAGGACTGGAGAAAATGCCTAGTCCTCTGTGTTGTGAGTCATTTGATCTGGAACTCCACCAATGATCTCTTAATTGATAAATCTAATAGGGTTTTCTTGGTCTTTATCCTTCTTGACCTATCTTCTCCTTTTGATCTTGTTGACCACCTGTTCTTTTTTTATTCTCTCTATCCTCTACATTCCCAAGACACTACTCTCTCCTGGTTCTACATCTAACTGACTGCTTCTTCCCAATATCATTTGCTGACTCATCATCCTTATCATACCTCCTAAACGTAGGTGTCCCCTAAGGCTCTCCTCTGTATCTAGACCCTTTCACTTGGCAATCCTCTGCTTCCATGGATCAATTATCATCCCTATACAGATGAATCAGTGATTTATATATCCAACTCCAGGTTCTCCTAGTTCTTCAGTCCCTCATCACCAACTGACTACTAGAATTTCAAGCTGAATATCTCTCAGAGACCCCTGAAACTCAACATATCCAAAACATAGCTTTTTATCTTCCAAACATACCCACCTTCCAAATTTCCTTATTTCTTTCAAAGAAATAGGAGACCATTTTTTGGTCCCCTGAGTTGTCAAAAGGAAAAATCTTTGTTCAGACATTCTTCTTGAGTAATGAAGCAAACTCAGAAAGCAAAAAGGATTTTATGCAGCATGCCAAGGCAATAAGCTGATCATCATTACGATTTTGAGTAGGCCAGCCTACAACCCTTTGCTATGCTGTTTATTTGACTCTTTGAAGCAGTTGTAATACCCTGAAGAGAGTGTTAACCCAATCAGTAGTATCACTAGAGCCCAATTCACCAGCATTTCAAGGTACCTGTTATGCCTTCACAACTCCCATGATGGTCTTAGGTCACATAGTCACATCATTCATAGCCCCATATATATGATGACCAAAGGTATTCACCACTGGGATGATGAAGGAACAGCACAGAATCCGAGTGAAAGAGGAGTCCCTGTGGAAGGTCAGGTTCTACAAATGTTCCTGTTTGTAAATGACATTCTACTGGTTACATCAACTCTTCAGAGTCTTGAGGCCACGTGCGGCCTTCTAAGTCCTTGGGTGCAGCCTTTTGACTGAGTCCAAGTTTTACGAACAAATCCTTTTATTAAGGAGATTTTTTCTGTGAAGTTTGGATTCAGTCCAAGGGCTGCACTTGTGGACCTAGAGGACCACATGTGGCCTTGAGGCTGCAGGTTCCCCACCCCTGCTTAAGACATTTCAGAGCCTCCTAAAAGAGATCTATAATCATTCAAAAGCATTTGACCTGATCACCCACCCAAGAAAAATCAATTAGATGAAGAAAGTCTGTTGCCCAGATTAAGACATGCATTTGGATGCACAATTTGGATGTCTGTCAGGAGATCTATATCTGTATCAGAAGGCACACATGGACAAATTGGGTCCAGAGGTAAGGAGGAAGAAGAGAGCTACCTGGATTTTCTGCAAAAAAAAAATATCAACGTTCTTTTAATGATCCCAGGCTTCCCACTGAAGCAAAAGCCCATTATTTTTAAGACCATATTAGTCATTGTTGTAGAACGTTATAGAACAACATGGGATATGGTAGTATGTGAAGATTCCAGCTTGCTGATTTCTAAGGTCATTTCTATATCTAAAATGCTATAATTCTATGATCCAACATAGGAAAAAGCCAAATCATAGAAAAAAAGTGGTAGCTACATTACAAGAAGAATGCTTTCTATTTCAGGCCTTATTCTAGTCTGATCCAGGACATACCCCCAAATGGGTCTATACATTCAAATCTGATATTTTGAGTAGGATCACATCTATAGTCAAAAGCAACAGGTTATAAACTGAACTATAGCAATATTCCCAAAGGAAAGTCTTTCATATATGGTTGATGTAAGAAATCCCAAGCACATCTGCACTAGGCTATATATACATATATTAAAATATCATTCATGACACATATGTGTGTGCATGCATGTGTGTGTATATATAACGATCATTCAGACCCAGACCCAAACCCCCAGAAACTGAACTCTCTATCCTTGGGCAGTCAATACACTAGGGTTTGATACTGCCCTGTTGAAGAGCTAATCTAATATGTAATGAACTCACCAAGTGCATTAAATTTAGCTGGCCTCAGACCATGTTCAAGCACCTACCAGGAAGCCAGGGCCTAACCAACATCTTGCAGTCTGACTTACCTTGCTGCCCCATATCTATATACTTGCCACCTGTTGCTCTCACTTTGGGGACAGTAATCAAGTCATTGCTACTTCAAATGGTGTGACAGTTGACTATTCTATTGCTCGAAGCTCCCTTCTCTGGCCCTTGCTCCTCTATATACTTTGTGTCCCATTTAGAACATAAGCTTCTTGAGGGCAGGAACAGTCTCACTTTTGTATGTATCTTCCCAGAGCCTGGCAGAAAGTAGGTACTTAATAAATACTAGTTACTAGCTGTGTGACCCTAGGCAAGTCACTTAACCCCATTGCCTAACCCCCCCCAAAAAAATACTTGTTTGTTCATTCATTCAAACTGAGTTTGAAATCTGGCTCTGCTACTAATCACCTCACCTCAGTTTTCTCATCTGTAAACTAAGAGATTAGACTGGGTAACTTCTACGATCTCTTCCATTCTACATTTGTGATCCTATGAATTGGGGAATTTGGGGTATAAACAGAAAGATAGTTCATGATTTTGCTAACTGTTCTTTATAGTAGTCTTTAAAAAGAGGCAGGAGGCATACATGGTAACACTGGTCTAGACTTCCTGTATTCTGATACCCCCTCTGACACTTACTAATTATGGGACCTAGGGTAAATCACTTGAATCCTCTGCCTCTCAGTTTCCTCACCCATAAAATGAGGATAATTAGGCCTACCCCATAAAGTCATTTTATGGATGAAAGAGAAGATATACATGACAGTATTTTTTAAACGTTGTTGTTTTTTAATCATGTCTGACTCTGTGACCCCATTTGAGGTTTTCTTGGCAAAGATAATGGAGGGATTTGCCATTTTTTTTCCAGTTCATTTGACAGATGAGGAAACTGAGGCAAACAGGGTGAAGTGACTTGCCCAGAGTTAACAACTAGTGTCTGAGGCCAGATTGAACTCAGGTCTTCCTGACTCCAGGCCCAGCACTCTATCAACTGTGCCACCTTTGGAACACTATAAAATCTAAAAGTAGTTCTAAACATATCTATACATGCCACGATAGCTAAATTTCAAATTCCTAAGGAAATAATAAGCATGGGGAATAATGTATGTATAATATCATCTCTTGGTTTGGTATCTCTAGCACAGAACATGGTGTCTTACACAGGGTAGGTGTTTAATAAAGGTGTCTTGTCTTGAGCTGAAAATAATGAGAAGAGGTAGAGGAAATAATGACTGTATAGAAGCTTAGTGTGAGACTCAATGAAGCCAAATCACCTTAAGAACAATTAAAGACAATTTTTCAATAAGATAATCAACACCTCCAGCACCTGGCATTCATCCTCAGGGTCCTGGGGTACACCCCCAAGCACTTGGGGTTCACTCCGAAGCTCCAGGGGTTTACCCCCAAGGCCCCAGGTTTACATCCCCCAAACTCAGGAGTACATCCCCCAATTCCTGTGCCCCCAATATTGCAGACCCCTCTTCCCTCAGAAGAACCTGGAAACATTCCACCTCCTCCACCAACCAACTGAAAAGCTTTTCCTCCTCCCCTGCCAAGTTGGCTTTTATTTGCATTGCATCATTCCCCCAAAGACAAATTTGGTGCTTTTTGTACAGGGGTTTGAACTCTGCCCTCAAAGTTGATTAAATAGGTTTGTGCTTCGTTTACATTGAGAAAAAAAGACAATCAACAGATAAAAATGGGTAAAGATCTGCCAAAATTTAGGCAACATACTATTTTTGGATGTCAAGCTGAAGAGTTTATATTTCATTCTAGAAGCAATGGGAAGCCACTGAAAATTCCTGAGTAGGTAAGTGACCTAAAAAGACCTATGCTTTAAGGGAGATTATTTTGGTACCTGTGTGGAAGATGGATTGAAAAGCAGGAAGCAGGAAGATTTAAAAGATTTGAATTTATTTTTAAATTTATTTAAATAAAACCTTGAGTCAGGTTGTAAGTCATGTGAGAGAAAAAGGAAAAAAAAAGGACAGACACAAAAAAATGTTGAGGAAATAGAATTTAAAAACAAAAACAAAAGTTTGGCAGCTGATCAGAGTGTGTAAGGAAGAGGGAAGAATCTAGGAAACTGGGTGTCTAGAGTATGGTGGCACTCTCAGCATAAAGATGGAAGGTAGGAGGATAAGTGAGTTTAGAGTGAAAGATAATTTGTCATGTTTTGGACATGTTGAATTTGAGATGCCTGTGGGATATCCAAGTATCCTGAAGGCAGTTGGTGATGTACAACAGAAGCTTGAGAGAGAGAGTTGGGTATGTACAGATTTGGGGGTTGTCTACATAGAGATAATTAAACCCCTAGCAATGGGATTCCAGCATAAAATACTGACACATGCTCACATATAGATGATCCAGCAGCTAGATGGCACAGTAGATAGAATGCTGGACCTGGAGTCAGGAAGACCTGAATTCAAATGTGATCTCAGACACTTACTAGCTGTGTGACCCTGGGCAAGTCACTTAACCCTGTTTGCTCCAGTATGATCTGAAGAAAGAAATGGAAAACCACTCCAGTATCAGGTCACAAAGAGTCAGATACAACTGAAATGACTGAACAACAACAAAAGACAATCCAGCAAAGGAAACTGAGAAGGAGCAATCAGAGAAGGAGAAGGAGAACCAGGAAAAAGCTGCGTCATGAAAATACATCGACTTCTATATCTACATGTTGCCCTTATCAATAGAATATAAGCTATTTGAGATCATGGACTCCTTTTATTTTTCCTTTCATTCCCCAGGAGTTAGCACAGTGCCTGACACATAGTAAGCACTTAAATAATTGTTCAATTGAGGGAAAAGAGAATATCCAGAAGGAAGAGAGGGGTGTTCAACACTGTCAAAAGTTGTAACAAGGTTGAAAATAATGGAGACTAGGAATAGCTAGGTGGCATAGTGACTAGATCACCAGCCCTGGAGTCAGGAGGACCTGAGTTCAAATCCAGCTTCAGATACTGTGTGACCCTGGGCAAGTCACTCAACCCTGATTGCCTCCAATAATAGTAATAATTAAGAGGATGGAGACTCGAGAAAAAGCCATTGGAATTTTCAATTAAAATGGCATTACTAACCTTGGAGAGGGTGGTTTGGAGTAAGAGGTGAAGCAGAAAACCAGATTATAAGAAGTTTAGAAGTAAATGAGAAGTGAAGAAATGGAAGCAATGAGTATAGACTGCTCCTTAGAGGAGTTGAACCATGAAGTATAGGGCAGGAGCTTGAGGGGATGTCAAGATTGGGCCTTTTTTAAGGACAGAGAATATCTGAGCCTATTTCTAAGCAGCAGGGAAAAGTCTGTGGATAAAAAAGGTTAGAAATTACAGAGGTGGAAAGGGGCAGGCAACATCAAAGGGACAATCTCGTAGAAGAAATGAGAGAGAATGGAATCAAGGGAGCGAATGGAGGGTATGAACTTAAGAAAAAGAAGAGGAGTATTCCTGCTGTAAGAAATGATCAATGTGATGAAGACAAAGAAGCTTGGAAAGATTCACAGGAATTGATGCAGCATGAAGTAAGCAGCACCAAAATAAAAATGTATACCATGATGATGATGTAAATGGAAAGAACAATAACAACAAAGCAATAAAAAGTGAATACTGCAAAATTATTTGAGAAAAAAATCCTGGCTCAAAAGAAGAGCTATAAGAAAAGACTCCCATCCCACAAGGATTGTGCATTGCACATATTTTCAGATTTTTTTAAATTTTTTTATCAGTTATACTGATTTTTTTTCCTCAAAATTACTACTTGTTATGTGAGTGGCATAAATGGGAATAAGGGAAAGTGGTGTTATATGGCCCTCCGGAAGGGGAAAGGGAAGGAAATATGAGACTTTATTGACTGAAGGAACTAAATGTTCAGACTGTCGATGTCTCTTCCTGGGCATCTGTGAACAAAATAACCAAGAGAAGTCCCAAACTCTGATTCTATTCTGGTGGACCACGATGGGGGACTTAGGCAAGGCAGTTTTGTTTAGCTGAATCACCTCAAGTAGTTCACAATTGGCATCCTTGCTCAATATTCTTCTCCTGGTATGGCTCTATAGTTCCCCTTCTGTTAATTGTTATTAATTAATTGATTAATTAATTTTAAAAAGAAACCACTTTTTCAGAGATTGGATTTTAAAAAGGAAAGAATGAGGGATGACAGCAAAGGGATTTGGTGGAATAAAATTGGGGAGGAGAGGGAGCTCGTGATAACTGGCCTGATTTTTCTCAAAACTATCTGTGTAGAGAAAAGTAACTAATGAATGGCTGTTTACATACAACCAGACAATGCTATCCAATTGGATAGAAATCCCACTACATAGTTACTTAAGTGCACATCCAAGGACCTATCTGACACTACAGACAGACAACAAACCGGACCCAGAATTGAATGGGAGGAAGAGAACAGCCTGGGTTTCACTTAGGAAATCATATAAAACTTTCAATAACCCCAAACTTCTGACTAAAACAAAGCCTGTTTTTTAAACATTTATATTTTTCTGGTGAGAGATAGCATAGAACAGTGACTAAAGAGCGAGCCTAGCAATCAGAAAGACCTTGGTTTGAGACCTACCTCTGACATATTCACTATGTGGCTGGGCAGTTGCTTAACTCCTCAGCATCCTCATAATTCTCGGACATTATAAATTACAAAGGATTGTCCATCTGTATCAAGGGAAGGAGTTTCCATACTCAGAGTTCCCTACGCTCATATAGTCACAAATCTGGAGAAGAAAAGAAAAATTATTCTAGTTCTTCTATATGGCTACAAATCATGGAAAACTATGGGTCACCCAAAGATGAGGAGATGCCTGGGGTGAGTCCAGTGATGAACTGGAAACAAAGAGAATCTTAAAGATATCACCAAAGAGACAGATAATCAAAACAGAAGCTGTGCCACTTACGTAGCAAAATATAGCAGGAAACCTGAGCAAAGCAATGATACACATGAAATGTCACAAGACCACCATCCCGGGGTGGGCTATAAGAACAGACAGGCAAGAGTCAAATGGCAAAGATAGGTCTCAATCTGTGCCACTGTAGAGAGTGCACACTTTGATGAGATCACCAATGCACTTATCTATTAATGTAATAATAACATTCTCTAGATGGGCAGCTAGGTGGCGCCATAGTGCACAGAGCTCTGGGCCTGGAGTTAGGAAGACTCATCTTCCTGAGTTGAAATCTGGCCTCAGACACTTATTAGTTATGGGCAAGTCACTGAACCCTGTTTGCCTCAGTTTCCTCATCTGTAAAATGAGCTGCAGAAGGAATTTTAGTATAGCAGCTTTTCGTAAACAGTCAGACCTCCCCATAACACACACAAACACATACTTGTATACCAACATACACACACTTTACAAGAAATTTGCGAAGTTACTCAGTGCTTCAAGTACAAGGTAAAGATATAAAAATAGCACAAGGCGAAAGAAGATGAAAATGCAACGAAAAATAAAATTATAATTCTATCTCTCTTAGATGTATACTGGACCTTTATATTGGGCGAAGGTACTCAGGGATGGATGAAGGGTTGTACATTCCACAGCATCAGACTTTATCAATCAATGACCAGATGTTAGTCTCCTAGTATAAGTTGTTTTTTACTATCTCCAAATCCTGTTGCATATAATTACTGAACAGAAACAAAACCCCTCCAATTATAAATGCTCAAAGCAGGAAGTCTATTTTGAGGAATTATCCCAAGGCAATAGCAATCAGTTACCATAGGGTACATTCATGATGTAGCCCCAGCAGAAGGGGAATGGGGAGGGGATATTGGAACTATTAGCCCAGAATGAGTGCAAAAAGTGACCCTGGGGAAATGTCAAATTATGTTCTGAGGTATTTGACTCTGATCACTAGATCCCAGAGGTCATTTCATCCAAATATGGGGAAATCATTCTCAGTATGAGACATTTTTTTTAACATAGATAATGTGAGAATTTGTTTCATTTGATTATGCATAATTGCTACAAGGGTTTTGTTTTTCTTTTTTCCCAATAGGGCAAAAGTGATGAGAGGAAAGAATTTTTTTTTTTTTGTTAAGTGAGAAAAATAAAATTCAATTATTAAAAAAAGGAATCATTTGAAATCCCTGAGACCTGAATTTTTCTTATATTTACTACTATTCTAATTACATGTTTATATCAAAGATGCAGGCTACTCTTACTCACCAAGACAAAGAAAAAAACCCTCAAAGGTCAATTCAGCTTCATTCATTTTAAACTGATAATTTTGTAAGTTAAACTATTTTTCAAGTACTTTCTCTCTCAAAAAAAAAAGTCCTAATTCACTAGCCAAAACGCACAGTGAAGAACAAAGGAATTCACCCATAGTCTACATTCCCTTCACTCCACCCCCATCATTGTGACCATCTCAAGCCTTTTGGCCATGAGAAGCCTCCCCAGTTGATATCTTTGAATTACTCGACTGGATTCTCTAGCCTTGGCCATTCAGTGCCATGGGATCCTTTCTTGGCTCCTAAATTTGAGTGCTAGCTAACACAACCTTTTTAGAGTAAGTGACAATCTTCTGTCTTGTGGTCTGACAGCAGAGAGGCTTTAAAGCAGTTTAAGATTTCACTGTCATTGGGGTAGCTAGGTGGTACAGTGGACAGAGCACGGGCCCTGGAGTCAGGAGGATCTGAGTTCAAAGATGACCTCCAACATTTGACACTTACTAGCTGTGTTACCCTGGGCAAGTCACTTAACCTCATTGCCTAGCCAAAAAAAAAAAAAAAAAGATTTCACTGTCATGGGGCAGCTAAGTGGCACAGTGAATAGAGCATGGGCCCTGGAGTCAACAGGACCTGAGTTCAAATCTGGCTTCAGACACATAATACTTAGCTGTGTGAGTCTGGTCAAGTCACTTAATCCCCAATTTCCTTGCAAAAGGAAAAAAAGAAGAAGAGGGAAAAAAATGCCCCACCTTGATTTGGAAAAAGATTTTACTGTCATAAAAATCACACTAGCTATACACATCATCATAGAGTCAAGTAGGAATAATTTTACTTTTCAGAGGCACCTCGAAGACAGTGATGTTCTGTCAACTGGCAAAACAATACAGAATATTTTTCATTGTTACTAGAATAAATATTCTTCTGTCATTGATCTTTCTCCTCCATCTTTAATCATACCAGCAAACCTTGTATAATTAATTATCAAGTAGTTCTTATTCATGAATAGTGGAGATCTTTGAACTGAGTTCTTTTCTACTGTCACTGGTGATCTGAAAATAAAATCCTGCACACTCACGGTGCTCAGTTTCTGGTAAATGGCAAACTACCTGATGACCATTATTCATATTATGAAGTAGGGAGGCTTCCAGGTCCAGAACATCCTTGGACTTTCTAAAGTTCCACCAGCTTTCCCAATTCACTTCTTCTTGCCTAGATATCCTCCCAAATTTCAAATCATTAGTCTAAAAAAATGCTGCTTGTGGAAAAAAATTGTAGCTTCCCAACAAGTTTGAACTGCCTGTTACAACAAGGGAGGCTAAAAGCAAGACAAATAATTCAGTAAATGCTTTTTTTAGTTTATTCATGGATTTTTTTTGAGGTCCTGGGCATGTGGCCACATAGGCTCATGCTGTTTTGCCAAAAACAGTACCTTGTAGGTGTCCAGTAAATATTTGCTGCTTTCATAACTGCCATAGGGGTAGGAGATGGTGAAAATGGTTTTATTTTTTAAGTTGGAATTTTTTTTCAATTTTTAACATTTTTATTAAAAGATTTGAGTTCCAAATTCTATCTCTTCCTTCCTCCCTCCCTCTCCTCCCCCCTCCCTGAGATGGTAATAATATATAAGTTATATGTGTGCAATAATGTAAAATATTTGCATATTAGTCATTTTGTATAAGAAAACTAGAATAAAAAAATGAAAGAAAGAAGGGAAAAATAGCAATGCTTCAGTATGTATTCCATCGATATCAGTTCTTTCTCTGGAGGCAGATAGTATGCTTCATCATTAGTGCTTTGGGATTATCTTGGATAATTGTATTGCTGAGAATAGCTAGGTTATTCACAATTCTTCATCAAATAATATTGCTGTTACTGTATACAATGTTCTCCTGATTCTGTTCACTATGCATCAGTTCATATAAGTCTTTCCAGGTTTTTCTGAAATCATCCTACTTGTCATTTCTTATAGCACAATAGTATTCCATTACAATCATATATCACAGCTTGTTTAGCCATTCCCCAATTGATGGGCCTCCCTTTGATTTCCAATTCTGAGTCACCACAAAAAGAGCTGCTATAAATATTTTTTGTGCAAATAGGTCTTTTTCCCTTTTGTTGGATGTTTTTGAGATATAGATCTAGTAGTGGTATTCCTGGACCAAAGCGTATGCACAGTTTTATAACCCTTTGCGCATAGTTCCCAATTGCTCTCCAGAATGGTTGGATCAGTTCACAACTCTACCAACAGTGCACTAGTGTCCCAGTTTTCCCATATTCCCTCCAGCATCCAACATTGAAAATGCTTTTTTAAAAAACCCTCTTTTTCACACCTAACGTATAGGAAGGTGACAAGTACCATTCTTCAGAGGGAAAAAGTCAAAGTACAAATGCTTATGTGAACATAGACTTTTGCAATAGGGCAAACTAGAAATTTCTAAGAAAATCACTGAGAAAAAAATGGCACAACTCATGGAAAATTTGAGTCACTGAGATATAACATTCTTTCATTAAAGGACTGGAATTTGTACTCGCAATACCCAATAACTTTGCACTGAACTCTCTAGAAGGGCATATGAGTTCAAATATTTTGCAATGACACCTTTGTATCAAAAATGGATTAGCACGCAGACAAAATATGAGTGAATTGAGGTATAATAGTTCAGCATTCTCCTCATAAGGTTAAGGCAATTCAGCATCCAACTGATAGCATCCAATTCAGCATCCAACATAATAGAGAACAGGTTAATAAAAAAGGATTGTTTTTTCTAATCACCCCAGAAATCAGTAATTCCCAAAATCATTTGTGGGGAGGGAGAATGTGTAAAATGAAGTTCCATCTACACCAATTAAATTATGAGCAAGGTTCTCCAATTATTTGCTGCAGAAGAATTTACTTTTGTCTCATTTAAATTATTTTCACTCTGGTAGACTCAGTGAGTCTCAAAAGTTAATCTTCTCATATCATCCACTCCAACTACCCAACTACTAATGATTGGTTCAAATCTAAAAGTTTTATCGATTCTCATATTTGTAGCAGACTATTTTTTTTGAAATTCTTTATTTTTCTTAACTATTTAGGCTATCTCACCCCAGGTTAATTTCAAAATTTTCAATGTCTCAAAAATTTCCAGATTTCCACTTGGCACTTGGTTTTCTTCTTTCTTGCCATCAAAGAAGATGTGTGTCCTGTAATGAGAGTTTTCTAGGCCATACCCTAAGACCACTTGATCCTTTATGAAATTGGCAGCTTTTCCTACTACAAGCCTGCTGTCTTAATTAGTAAGTATTGGGGATGCCCTTTTGAACTCTAATTCCGTCAAATAAATCACCTCCTGAGGCTGGTTGACTAATGGGAATCAGTAGGGTAGCCTCATTACTATGTCATATGAACAAGTAAATTTGCAGGTGTTCCTATTACCAGATACATAGCTAACCCTTAATCTACCACACTCCTTCTTTGCTATAAATCCAGTCCTCTCATTTAATTTTTCTGGTTTGGGGCAGAAATGATGTGACTTTGTTCATGGACAGCCCCAACTCAAGAATTAGGTTCCAAACATAGAAACAAGTTGAGTATACAGATGCCAAAAGGGCCCTGTCCAACCCACATCTAAACAGGAATCCCTTTTCCAGACAAGCGGTCACCACTTCTCTACTTAAAGACTTCCAGTGACAGGGAGTTCAATACTCTTTTCCACCATACTACACCATTCTAAGGCAGGTCATTCTACTTTGGGACCCCTCTAATTATTAGGAAGAGCCTCAGAGGCTCAGAAGGCACTGTTTAGGGAAGTGGGTTCTACTGAGACAAAAGCCACAAAGTCAAAGTTCTGCAAATTAAAGCTCTAGAAGATCTCTTCCAAAATGCACTCAGCATTTTGGAGATGTATAACATTAGCTATGAGCACACCCATGTGGCTAATGTATTAGCTGGCCATCACAGCATAGGGTGCTGAAACAATCATTCTAAGGAGGTCACAAAAAGTCTAGACTCTAGAGTCTAGAGCATGGTTTGGCTGCATAGCCTACTGTAATAGAAGACCCTGAAAGCCAGGTTGAACCACAAAAGGGAGCCTGGACAATAAGAACCTAACACAAATAGAAAGACATGAAAAGCAAAGGTGTGGCACATGCACATGTGCACGCACGCACACACACACACACACACAACTTCACATATCTAACTTTGTGGCATAAGACATAGCCATTGACCCAAATATGGCTCCCTTGCTAAACACAAAATATTCTTTCTCCATTTACATCAACTTAAGCATGACTCTTCACTAAGCTTAATAATCAAGGCTGAAGGAATATGCATTAAAACATGAAATGAGCAAATCTGTTTACTTTTCACCATATGAAAAATATAAATCCCACAGATTCACAGCGCATAGTAGACAAGTTTCCTATAAGTTCATCTTCACATACTATATATTCAAACAAATGATGATTCTGTTATGTTAGTGGGATTGGGGAGTGTCAAGACACCAAAAGTAGTTGCTGATCATCTTCCTTCATAGAAATGTAAAGTTCAGATGAAGCATCAGGTGAGCAGAACTGGGAGAACTGTTTGTACAAAAGCAACAACATTGTAAAGAAAACAACTTCGCTTTTTTTTTAACGAGTTATGGTTTAATTCCTTTTGGAATTTTAATATTTTATTTTCCCCCAATTATACATACAAACAATTTTAACATTCTTTTTTTTTTTATTTTTAGTTCCAAATTCTTTCCCTTCCTCCTTTCCTTCCTCCCCTCTCTCCTCATTGAGAAGGTAAGTAATTTATATAGATTATACATGTGCAGTCATGTAAAACATATTTCCATATTAGTCATGTTATGACAGAAAACACAGACAAAAAAAAGAAAAATAAAGACAATTTAAAGACTATGCTTTGATCTGCTTTCAGACTCCATCAGTTCTTTTTCTGGAGGTAGATAGCATTTTTCATCATAAGTCCCTCAGAACTGCCTTGGATCATTATATTGCTGAGAATAGCCAAGCCAGTCACAGTTGATTCTTATACAATATTGCTGCTACTGTGTACAAAATTCTCCTAGTTCTTCTCACTTCACCTTGCATCACTTCATGTAAGTCCAGGTTAGAAAAACGACTTTGGAAGATTTAAGAACTCTCATCAAGAATTGACAGATGTCTCCAGAATCAATGATGAAGCATATTACCCACCTCCTGACAGTGAAGTGATGGATTCAAGGTTTGAAAGGAGACATACATTTTTGGACATGGCCATTGAGTGAATTTATTTATCTTGACTATTTATTTGTTACAAGAAGAGAAGTAAGATTAGCAATAGTAATACAAATCTTTGAAACATTTTTTCTGTGCACGGAAGGGAAAAGATGAGAAGTTAAGAAGTAATCACAGACAAGCAGGACAGTTTGGAAAGTAACCAGTGGAATTATTACATACTTTTTTAAAAAAGCAATTGGTATGAAAGAGATGTTCAGTTTCATATTCAGTCCTTTTTTTGGTTCTGCTCTGTTACATGGAAATGTTCTTTTTGGGTATTTCAGTTCAGACTGAAAAATAAAATTTTAAAAAGAAGCCTAATGTTAATTTCGTGCTTTAGAATTCAAACAGTCATAAATGAGTATAGATTAAACAGAGACTACGAAATATAAAGGGCTGATTCTCAACAGAGAAACTTGTCTCACTTTGTCTGGTTTTATGATAGAGCTTCCTTTACTATTCTGGAACTTGTCCACATGCAAGTAACCTAGAGAGAAATGAAAAATATAAGATTTGTAAATATACCTGTTACTCTTCTGAAGGCAATTCTATATTTTCTAAAAAGTACTTATCATGAGGGAAAAGACTGTTAAGAACATTGAATATAGCAACACTGCCCTCACCCCTTTTTACCTTTCCCTATAAAAACGAAGAATGGAACTTATCAGTGCCTGCCCATTCTCCATGACTGTCATCCTTGCACTCCCCAAAGTTGTTGCATTCTTGTGACATTGTGAGGATATCAATGGAGCACACCAGTTATCCATCAGGTATCCCTCGTTCTCATCATGTGACAAGGCCATCTTCTTTTTCCTCTATTTGTTCCTTTGATAACATCCTTTACACCACATGTTGTTCAAAAATCTTTGTCATTTCTTTGCTCTTTTCCATGCCTACCAGGCACCATTCTATTGTCCACTGGTAAACACTCAGCTTTGCCTCTTTGGAGTCTGTATCATTCCATGTTGTACAACTCATAACTGTACATCATCCCCAGAATCTTACTGATATTAAAAAGTTAGGAAGAAAGAAAAGAAACACTTACAGTCACCTACTATGTGCCAGGCACTGTGCTTTTACAAACAGTATCTCATTTGATCCTCATAAAAACCCTACAAGATAGGTGCTATTATTATCCCCATTTTGCGGTTGAGGAAACTGAGGCAGACAGAGGTTAAGTGATTTGCCTAGGGTCACACAGCTAATAAATGGCTAATGATGGATTTAAACTCAAGACATTCTGACTCCAGGACCAGAGCTCTATCCACTGTGCCACCTAGCTGCCTCAGAAAGATGGGCCTTTTCTTCAGGGGGAAGTTTGATGTTATTAAAAGAACTCTGCAATTTCCCAAAGGCAAACCAGACTGCTTTCATCTCCCCTGATCATTTCCAGGCCCACATCATATTTTTGTAGAGGCATTAAGGGAATTTGTTTTACTTGACTAAGCATATTTGTTACAAGAAATTTGTTTTTCCTTTCTTTTTTTAGTGGGATAGGGTATAAGAGGGAGAAAAATAGATTTCTGTTAATTTTTATTAGGTGGGGGAAGGTCTGCAGATTTGAAATGTTGCATTCATTTTCAAGTGAAACCAGAATTGTATTAGTTTTACTTAACTGTTTTACAAGAAACTGTCTACAAAGTGGGAACAATCTGTGTTTGTAATGTAAAAACAAAACACATTAATAAAATTAAGTTTTTTAAACTAAAAAAGTGGGTACAAAAAGTTCACATATTGCTCCCACCACAGCATGAAAGTCTCAGAGTACTATGTGAACGACAGCTATTATTACTTCCCAAAGTTGATTATAAGTATCAGTTCACAACATTCACATGCTTCTAAAAATTCTCATTTGTACTAACATGACTGTAAACAAAACATGCTATATAAACATTCAGTCCTGATTTGTTCAGATAGAAAAACTATATGCAACCTATGTTGCTTGCAGCAGCAGCTGAAAGGAGCATTAGTGATAATCCAATCCAACTTTCTCACTTTACAGATGAGAAAACCAAGCATTTCTTAAACTCTCATTATAAGCCAGACTTTGTGCTAAATGCTAGAAAGACAAACACAAGCATGAAAAAAAAAACAGTCCATGCCCTCAAGGAGCTTACATTCTAATGGGGGAAGGCAATATATAAAAGGGAGCTAAAAGGAGGTGTGGAGAGCCAGGGGAGGGAAATGACATGCTTGAGCTAGTTACTATTAAACTTGCCTCACCTCAAGTCAGGGCTCTTTCTCCCCACAGTACCATGTCACTCAGTGCAATTTCTTTTTAAAGTCTTTGGACCCTTAAAAAAATTAAGCTTTTGAAACTGTGTTGTATCTAAAACAATTGAAAAATGACACCAATAACAAAAATAATTCAAAGAAGTGTTTTATAAAGGAATATATGTATTTTTTAATTTTTCTTCAGATTTTATCAATTTATTTATTTTTAGTTTCCAACATTCACTTCCACAAGATTTTGAGTTCCAAATTTTCTCCCCATCTCGTCCCTCCCCCCACCCCAAGATGAAGTGCATTCTGAATACCCCTTCCCCTATCCAACCTCCCTCCTATGTCCCCCACCTTCTCTTATCCCCTTCCCCTTCAATTTTCCTGTAGGGCAGGTTAGATTTCTATACCCCATTGCCTGTATTTCTTATTTCCCAGTTGCATGTGAAAACAATTTTTAACATTTGTTTTTAAAACTTTGGGTTCCAAATTTTCTCCTTTCCTCTCTCCCCACCTACCCTCATTGAGAAGGCAAGCAACTCAATACAGATTATACTTGTATAGTCATGCAAAACACTTCCATAGTAGTCATGCTGTGGAAAACTAAGTATATTTCCCTTCATCCCATCCCAGCCCCCATTTATTCTATTCTCTTTTGACCCTGTCCCTCCTTAGAAGTGCTTGCTTCTGATTACCCCTTCCCCAAGTCTGCCCTCCTCTCTAACATCCCTCTGCTCTCTTGTCCCCTTCCCCCCTATTTTCCTGTAGGGTAAGATACATTTCCACATCTAATTGAGTGCATATGTTATTCCTTCCTTAAGCCAAATCCAATAAGAATAAGATTCACTCATTTCCTCACCTTCCTCCGTTTCCCCTCCACTGTAGAAGCCTTTTCTTGCCTATTTTATGTGAGATAATTTACCCCATTCTACCTCTCCCTTTCTCCTTCTCCCAGTATAATCCTCTCTCACCTCTTAATTTTATTCTCCAGATATCACCCCTTCATCTTCAACTCACCCTGTGCCTTCTATTTATCTATCTATCTATCTATCTATATATATACATGAGTATAATTTTTCCCTCCAACTACCCTAATACAGACAAAGGTCTCATGAGTTACAAATATCATCTTTCCATACAGGAATGTAAACAGTTCAACCTTAATAAGTCCCTTATGATTTCTCTTTCCTGTTTATCTCTTCATGTTTCTCTTGAGTCTTGTATTTGAAGGTCAAATTTTCTATTCGGTTTTAGTCTCTATTTCACTGAATGTTCATTTTTTTCCCCTGAAGGATTATACTAAGTTTTGCTGGGTAGGTGATTCTTGGTTGTAATGCTATCTCCTTTGACCTCCAGAATATTATATTCCAAGCCTTCCAGTACCTTAATGTAGAAGCTGATAAATCTTGTGTTATCCTGGTTGTGTTTCCACAATATTTGAATTGTTTCTTTCTGGCTGCTTGCAATATTTTCTCCTTGACCAGGGAACTCTAGAATTTGGCTACACTATTCCTAGGAGTTTTCTTTTGGGGATATCTTTCAGGAGGTGATCGGTGGATTCTTTTCATTTCTATTTTACCCTCTGGTTCTAAAATATCATGGAAGTTTTCCTTGATAATTTCTTGAAAGATGATGGCTAGGCTCTTTTT
>NW_020954552.1:4125088-4130966 GCF_900497805.2 Vombatus ursinus
CTTCTCCTCACTGACTTTTTGGACTTCTTGTGCCATTTGTGTTAGGCTATTTTTTAAGGTGTTATTTTCTTCGGTATTTTGGGGGTCTCCTTTAGCAAGCTGTTGACTTGTTTTTCATGATTTTCTTGCATCATTCTCATTTCTATTCCCAGTTTTCTTCTACTTCTCTTACTTGTTTCTTAAAATCCTTTTTGAGCTCTTCCATGGCCTGAGACCAATTCACATTTTTCTTGGAGGCATTGGATGTAGGAGCTTTGACTTTGATGTCTTCTTCTGGTTGTATGTTTTGATCTTCTTTGTTACCAAAGAAAGATTCTATGGTCTGACTTTTTTTTGCACAGTTGGCTCATGATCCCAGCCAATTACTTGAGTTATAAACTTTATTAAGGTAGGGGTCTGCTTCTAGGGTGGAGAATGTACTGTCCCAAGCTTCAGGGGTTTTGTGCAGCTGTTTTCAGAGATACTTCTAGGGACATGTAAATTTTAAGTTCTTCCAAGGTGGTATGATCAAGGCCGAGGTGTTTACTCCTTTCCTGGCCTGTGTTCTGGTCTATGAGTGACCACAAGCACAAACAGTGCTTTGGAATTGTGAGGAGGATTCCCTCTCCACTGCCACTACATGTTCCACCACGCTAGCATTCCTTGCCCCAGGACTGCCACCCAGACCTGTCACCCAGATCCAAGCATGGGCAAAGCAAGAGAATCCTGCACCAGCAAAGAGATCCCTGCAACACCCCTCTGATCAGCCACTCAATCCCCCCTCAGTCTGTAGGCTGGAAGCTCAGGAAGCAGCCACCACCCCAGGGCCATGCTGGGACTGGGGCTAGGACCAAGCTTCTCTCTTACCAGAGTCACAGACTTTTCCTACTGACCTTCTAAGTTGTCTTTGGCATTCGTGGATTGAGAAGTCTGGAAACTGCCGCAGCTGCTTGTGATTCAGTCCTCTGAGGCCTGCTCCAGGTTCGCTGAGGCCTGTTTTGCCTGTGCCCCCACTCCAAACTGTACTCCTCTCCCTACCTGGTACAATAGACCTTTCCAATCAATCATCCAGGCTATCTTGAGCTGGAAATTTGTTTCACTCTGTCTTCTTGTGGGTTCTGCTGCTCTAGAATTTGTTTAGAGCCATTTTTAAAGGTATTTGGTGGGGGTTGGGAGAGAGCTCAAGCAAGTCGCCACTTTTACTCTGTCATCTTGGCTTCACCCCCCCCCCCAAATACATGTATTAACAAGATGAAGAAGGCAGCAGAATTTAGGTCAAAAATTTTTAAATTATTCTCTATGAAATTGGAAAATTCTAATACAATCATAAATTTAGAGCTGGAAGGGACCCTAGAGGTCATCGAGTCCAATGTCTTCATTTTACAAATGAGGAAACTGAGTCCTAGTCAAGTGACTTGCCCAAGGTCATATAAGTAGTAAGTGACAAAACTGGGATTCAAAATCAGGTCCTCTGATTCCATTTATTCTCTCTCTCTCTCTGTCTCTCTCTCTCCCTCTGAATACTCCAGGTTCAGGTTTTACTATGACTATTCAGAGCTATGGACAAGACTGTGAACTATATGAACTTTGTCTCTGGTCATCATCCATACCCTCCTTTAGCAATTCCCAACTTCAGCTACTCTCACCCTCCCCAGACAGGTACCTCTCTTGTCTCATTCTTTCTTTGGTATGGTGCAAAGAGTATTGAATTTAGAATCAGAAGATATAGATTCTGATGTCATTTGGGATTCTACAAAATTAATGTTGTGCTCCAGTGCTATCCATTCAAGACAGTAGCTGCAGCTGACCATCAGAATGAGTCCAGGAGACGAGAGGATAGATCCTGTCTTGGAGAGGTATCACATCTTTTTTTTTCTTTTTTTCTTATTTTTGTGAGGCAATTGGGATTAAGTAACTTGCCCAGAGTCACATAGCTAGCGAGTATTATGTCTAAGGCCGGATTTGAACTCAGGTCCTCCTGACTTCAGGGCCAGTGCTCTATCCACTGCACCACCTAGCTGCCCCATCTTGAGAAGAGCCTAGTAGCCAAGTAACCTCCCTAGCCCAGCCTCACAAGTCACTGTCTAGCACCAGCATGAGCTGCTAGGCACTGTCTGGCAGTAGCAGCCAAAAGGCAGAGTGCCTGCTAGGCCCCATCAAACAATCACTGCCTAGTGACTGCCTGGTCTGATCCCAGAATCAGCAGAACCTGGAGAGAAAGGAGCCAACCCTGCCCAACCTTTGTTGTTTGTTGTTGCTCAGTTAGTTCAGTCATGTCCAACTCTCTGTGACCCCATTTGTAGTTTTCTTAGTAAGATACTGGAGTGGTTTGCCATTTCCTTTTCTAGGTCATTTTACAGGTGAGGAAACTGAGACAAACAGGGTAAACTGACTTTCCTAGGGTCACACAGCTAACAAGTGCCTGAGGCTAGATTTGAACTCAGGAAGATGAGTCTATCCACTGTACCATCTGGCTCAACTTTGCCTAGCATCAAAACCTTCCAGGAAAGACACCACCCTAGGAAGAGCAAGCCCATCTGAGCCACAAGTTGCTTAGAAATATTATGCCTTGGGAAAAGCCAATGTAGATGAATAGCCCAGAGTGAACTAGTCCAACACTAGCATTATGTCCTGCAGGGAACTTTGTGAGGACCTTCTGGAGAGAGACAGGACACTGAGGTTCTGTATTCCCAGAGATGTGAGTTGCCTCACTACCATTGTACTTTAAATTCATTCCCACTCTTCCCCCTTCCTAGACTCTGGGTGAATTTGCAGGAGAGTACACCCTTGGTTTTGAGGGAAATACTTTGGAAGTATTGAGCTTGCTGTAAATGTCTTTGCTAAAGAGTTGTCTAGAGGTTAATTGTTAGAGGGAAGCACATCAGTGGAGGCTCATGAGCTACTGTTTAGGAAGATAGGCACTCAAAGGGGGGCAACCATCCCTCTACAGACCCAATCTACCAGGTGAAACATGAGTTGGGCCAGTGAATACCAGTGCATTAAAAATAACACTGATTGGTTTTACAAGATTAAAAATATTGAAAACCACAGATACAATACAATATGCTTGCTAAGGATATTGAAGGCATATTGCTCAGTCAAATAGAAAGAATGATGTCTATTGATAATCCAAGTAATCAACGACTTGTTTTACTTCTCTACTATCATTCATTAATGAATCTCAAATATCAGCTTCCTAAGTTAAATACATTCCCTAAAATAGGAAAGTGAATCTTTAGTATTGCCCCATTTTGCAGAACAATCAATAAACATTTATTAAGCACCTACTCTGTGCCAAGCACTGTGCTAAGCACTCAGGATACAAAAGGTGAAAAAGACAGTCCCTGCCCTCAAGGAGCTCACAATCCAATGGAAGTACTACCTGCTCTGGAAGTCATTCACTAAAGCTGTTGTGGGTGGCCAAGAAAGGAACTGAAAAGGACCCAGGCAAAAACAAAATGAAAGAAATGCATTTAATCTCTGGAAGTTGTTTGAAAACATATGAAATAGGTATGAGAGAGTGGAAGTTGGCTCTTAAGTACAAAAGTTTTCCCAACATGAGATAGAATAACTATCTTGTTCTACATTCTGAACTGCCAGCTAATTATTACATGGGAAAGTTCTCTTCGGGTCACTTCTCATATGCTAAACAGATGTGACCAGGGCACCGTTTTTTACAAAATAAGATTTCAACAGAGGCATCCTGGAGGAGTTCCAGAAAATAGTAGATAAACTTAAGGAAAATACAAATAAAACAGAAGATAAAAAGGAAACTTTGCAGCATGAAAAGTTAATTTAACACTTCAAGAATGGCCCTTTCAAAATAAACATTTTGACTTTAAAATTAGAAAACTATCACCTTGAATCTTTCTGAATAATATTGGTTAATATTTATACCATGAAGTATCTCCAGTCCACAAATGTCAGCTGGAATAAAACAATTAATTAAAGAAAATTCATCCTTCCTGTAGTAGCAAGAAAAAATAGCCTAAATGTCTGAGAAATAAATTTTTCATCACAATTTGATAACTTATATTCAAAATGACACATTAAATATAAAAAAAGAAAACTATATGGCATACTTCTAATTCCTCAAGATAATACTACATATTTTAAGTATAGAAGAAGCTAGTCACAAATATTTATAGGATATACGGAAAGTAATATTCAATAGACTAGACTATTACAACATTAATAGCGTATTTAATAACTTAAAAAATAAGCATATTGTTTTAAAACATATATCACTTCTATACTAGTCTAATATGGAGTTCTTAAGTAGAAGAGAAAGAGCAATGAGACTATATAGAACCCTTCTCTTTTTGGTTCCTCTCCCCCAGTGAGGAATGTTTTGCAAGGCTTAAATAACCACTTATATAACCTTACACTTAGAGGTCAATTTAAAGAGACCCAGAGGGAAATGGCCAAAAGAGAGGGGGAAGTTCGAGGACACAGAGAGACAGACCAGGCAAGACGATGTTTCAGAAGTCTATTTGCAGCCATGTTAACCCCAGGTACTGGAGTGATAGAAATGACTGGTCCAACATAAGCAAGGAGTTATAAAAGAATCTTTACTTAGCTTGTAAGGGATATAGTTGTCAAACCCAAAGCAAGGATATATGTCAACAGTTCTGGTTAAGTGTCCAACCTGCTCTACAAGATCCCTGCCTTATTCTTTCACTGGGACAAACACCAGGATGAGAGCAGGGAATATAAGTCAGACTGCTAACTGTAGTCCTCCTTGTCCAGTACTTTGTACATTCTAATCGAGATGCCAGTGACCATGGCACCAGTTCTAAGCTTTCAGTTAAGCATTAAACAAAGGAACTTTTATGTTGTAGCTTCCTACATGGCACAGGCTACTGGTCAACAGCATATCTTAATTCCAATGTGCCTTGAAATACTAGCTATATCAAAGGCCTGTTCAAACATAGGTAATGTGCACAGAACCAGCTGTGGCCTAACACAAAGGGCAGTCAGAACAGCCGAGCCCTGTTCCACGGCTGGCCTGCCTTTGCCTGCATCCCTCTGCTCCACTAACAATGAACAACCTGGGAAGAATAGTTGAAATCAGGCTGGCTGAGAAACAGAAAAACACGTTGCTGCCTGTGACAATATTGTGAGAAGAAAAGCAATGCCGTGACAGCCAACCCCAATTGCTAATCTTTCTTCCACCCCAATTAGAACATTGATTCCTCCCTCACAGGAGGCTCTAAACTGAAAAATTGAGAATTGTGTTGTATTCCTTACACATCTTTCTCTTCAGAGGAGGAAAGGCTAGAATGGGGCTAAAATAATTTAATTGTGCTTTTCCAAGATAAAATTCCTCTATTTGAAAAGTACCTTTCTAATATTGAGACCACCTAGCTCTAAAGAAGCTTTAAATATGCAGCCACATAGTAGAGCATCTATTACAGAGGTGGGGAACCTGCAGCCATTCCTTTTATGGGTTCTGAGTAAAGAGTAAAAAACATCGTATACAGTTAAATATGTCTGTTCATATAGGGAACTAGTAGTATTATGTGATGATAACATGACTAGGATTTAGTGAAAGATTCAAGGAGGATGTGGGATTTTCCAGGAGGTGGAGCTCAAAGCTATTCTAATTGGATAAATTCACATGAACCATAACCCTCAGAATAAAAAGATAGCACTTCCACCCAGAGGGAGGGAAAGTTGAGGGATAAAAGGATGTCAACTCTCTGTGGAAGACCATGGAGAGTTTGGCACTTCCCCAGTACTCCCTCTACCAATGGGCAGAACCAGGGTGAGTGTAGGACTCTCCAGTGATTTGTTCTTTTTGTCAAATGGGATCAGGATATCGGCTAATAATACCACCTGGTTAAAACTGGTGATGAGAGGGCGAGAGAGAGAGAGAGAGAGAGAGAGAGAGAGAGAG
>NW_020954552.1:4131002-4132822 GCF_900497805.2 Vombatus ursinus
TTTTTGTTTAGTCATTTTTCAGTCATGTCCCACTCTTTGTGACCCTATTTGGGGTTTTCTTGGCAAAGATACTGGAGTAGTTTTCCATTTCCTTCTCCAGCTCATTTTACAGATGAGGAAACTGAGGCAAACAGGGGTAAATGACTTGCCCAGGGTCACATATTTAGTAGTATCTGAGACCAGATTTGAACTCAGGTCTTCCTGACTCCAGGCCCAACACTTAATGCACTGTGCCACCAAGCTGCCATATATGTGTGTGTGTGTGTGTGTGTGTGTATACACACGTACATATATACATACATATATATATACATACATATAGTTAGTTATGTGGGTGTATATTTATATATATAGTGTTATAGTATAGTATTAATTTTATATCTATATATCCATATATGTAGATATATACATACATATTATATTTATATATATATATATATATATATATATAAATTAAAGAACTTTTATCAAGAAAACAAATTTACTTTAGTCTCCTATAAGGGCCAGAGAGGCAGTACAGCATAGAGTGCTAGGCATGAAATCAGGAAGACCTGAGTTTAAATACTAGCTGTGTGGTAACTGGCCACTTAAGCTACTCAGTGTTTCTGTTTTCTCATCTATGAAACAGGGAAAATACTACCTTCCTCATAGTTTTGTGAGAACAGTGTTTTGCAAGCCTTAAAAAGCACGATATGAATATTACTTTAAGCATAAATTTATGCTAAATATGTGAACAGCAATATGGTACAATAGTTAGAGAGCTGGCCTTAGGGTCAGAACCACATGGGTACAAGGTACATGCCTCTGACATATACTGGCTGTGGGGCCCTAGACAAGTCACCTAATTTCTCAGTTCCCAAGACAGCTCTAAGTATAAGCTGCCGAGCAGTTGCTGATCTGAATTGGTAGAGGGAGTTTCTTCACTAAGAGCACACGAAGAAAATTACATCTATCTTCCCCAAAAGGTCAACAGTGTTATATTAAGTATAAGTATATAGGGTTGAACTCATTGAACATGCTCTTCAGAGGGTTGGGTTGGGTTTTTCCCCCTGGAATTCCACTAAATTATATTGTCTTCTCATTTGGGGATAGAGGGATGAATAAAAGTCCCTCCAAGTTCATAATAACCTTGCAGTCAACTATAACTCTCCCACTCGTTCTCAAATCAACTATTAACAGATGTCTACTGCCCTCCCCCATCACATACTTGTGAACTGGATTTGTTAAATCTAAGTAAGGATTTCTCATGAATTCCTATTAGATTTGATCTTGATAGCTACCCACCCCCAACCCCCAGTATTAGAAACTGCCTAGATATTCTTGATTCTACTGTCCAATATACTAGCCATTCTTCCTTTTTTGGTTTGTGGTTTTTATTTGGTTTGGGGTTTTGTTTTTTTTTTGTCATTAACAAATCCGAGAGCATATTTTTTTTTTAAAAACAGGCATGTGCTAGTAAATGTTTAACAAGCTTTCTGGGGGAAAAATGCACACACAACACACTTTATGTTTAATCTGCACTGCCAACATTTTCTTCCATCACTTTCTTAAGTCTAGACAATTAATAAAACAAAAAATTAAGTTCTGATTTGTAGCATTTTGCCTGAAAATATATCAAATCAGCTCCTGTGAACCAATTTAAGCTGGTACCAGCATACTCCTACCTTTATGTCTCCACAGATTTAACTCCATTTAGTTCAACAAATATTTATTACACTCCTACTATGTGTGAAGCAGAATGTTAGTGCCAAGGAAGGAGGAAAAGGGAAAGAAAGAAAGAAAGAAAGAAAGAAAGAAAGAAAGAAAGAAAGAAAGAAAGA